>NC_079450.1:7802157-8029657 GCF_903798145.1 Danio aesculapii | reverse complement strand
GATATTTCTGCTGAACTAAAATGAAAGCACTTTGTACTTTGAGTTGAGTTCTGTGATTTAGTTTTGCATTCTTCTCCAGACCCAGTCAATCTGTAATCAATAAAACCAAATGTATCTTTGCTCACTGCAGGAAAATAAAGAGTTTCAGGCAGTCTTTAATGTCTAACAAAGCGACCACATGAAAACGCCAAAGTTTGAGTTAAACATCTGCTGGAGTAGAATCAAATATTGCAGCGCACACAATGAAAGCGCACATGGCCTGACAGCGTGAGCCTTATGTTTTAGTTAGTAGTGCAATAAACCTAATTTAAAATTCTATTGTGATGAAGGTGTTTGCATCTACTACAAATGTGTTCATACTAACATCTGCTTCACATCTCAAGTATATTTACATAATGATGGTTCACTTCAGATTCCCATTATACACAATGGGCATTTAAAAGGGCTGGAATATAAATATATATATAATAAAAACAGCAAATGTCAATATTATTAGCCCCCTAAAGCCTCTGTATTTTTCTTTATTTTAATGTACTAATGTGAACTAACATGAGGAAATACTGTAATAAATGTGCTGTTCATTGTTCATGTTAGTAAATACTTATACTTACTTGTAAAGGGTGCGACACTGTGTCTCAGTGGTTAGCATTGTCGCCTAACAGCAAGAAGGTCTCTGGTTCCAGTCCCGACTGGGTCAGTTGCCATTTCCATGTGGAGTTTGCATGTTCTCCCTGTGTTGGTGTGGGTTTCCTCCGGGTGCTCATGTTTCTCAAGTCCAAAGACATGCGGTACAGCTGAATTGAATAAGCTAAATTGGACGTAGTGTATGTGTATGGATGAGTGTGTATGGATGTTTCCCAATACAGAGTTGCAGCTGGAAGGGCATCCGCTGTATCAAACATAAGCTTGATTTTTATAAATTTTTATTATTTTTAATTTTAATTTTTACATTTTTATAAATTTTGATAAATTGGCAGTTCATTCCGCTGTGGTGACCCCTGGTTAATAAAGGGACTAAGCTGACAGAAAATAAATGAATCCCAAAAGACTAATCTCCATTAAACAGTACTTAGAAAATTCAATCATTCGTTTTCTTTTCAGCTTAGTCCCTTTGTTAATTAGGGGTTGCCACAGCGGAATGAACCGCCAATTTATCCAGCATATTTTTTACACAGCGGATGCCCTTCCAAATCACTGGGAAACATCCATACACTCTCATTCACTACAGACAATTTAGCCTACTCAATTCACCTATACCACATGTATGTCTTTGCACTTTTTGGGGAAACCGAAGCACCCGGAGGAAACCCACGCCAACACGGGGCATGCAAACTCCACACAGAAACACCAACTGACCCATCCGAGGCTGGAACCAGCGACGTTCTTGCTGTGAGGTGAACGTGCTACCCACGGCGCCACCGTGACACCCTGCTTAGAAAATATAAAAATAAAAAAGATCATAATAATATTGTCTTCAACTAAAATCCCTATCAGTTTATATCATGTTTTCCTTTCAGCTTTTATAAAACATCTAAATCCTCAAAAAAAAATCAACAAAAGTGAATATTTCACCCCACGTCACCTTATCTCAGCCATTTCGCCTGTTGATGTGAATCCCACTCAAGTGTTCATAGTGAGTGAGGAGAGATTCTCATTCACGCTCTCGACCCCTCGACCCCTGTGGCCTGCATTAAAAGCTCACAGAAGGGTTTCAGTCACCACTTGGATTACTAGGCTGTTTGTAATTCCTGACGCAACATTCCCTCTTTCCTGCCTGTTTTCCCCTTTCCCTGCTGTCCTCGGTTTTTAACACTACGATTGTAGCTTGTCAGACTGTACAAACAACATCCCCATGTCACATTGTAAGATTTCAGAAATCAGAAAGAGCTTCATTGTCAGGTTTACACACATGAGGAATTTGTTTTTGTGACAGCACGATAGCTCAGTGGTTAGCACTGTCGCCTCACAACAAGAAGGTCGCCGGTTCGAGTCCCGGCTGGGCCAGCTGCCGTTTCTGTGTAGAGTTTGGCCGTAGATTGGCCGTAGTGTATGAGTGTGTGTGTGTTTGAATGAGTGTGTATGGGTGTTTCCCAGTACTAGGTTGCGGCTGGAAGGGCATCCGCTGCATGAACAATATACCGGAATAGTTGGCAATTCATTCCACTGTGGCGACCTCTGAAATAGACTAAGCCGAAGGAAAATGAATGAATGTACAGTATATTACTATATACAATATTGTATAGTGCTAATTAAAATCTTAAATGTGTGTGTTGTTAAATAAATAGGTGTATGTGTGTGTATGAATAGTGTTTGTTCCTCAATTATGATCGAGTGTTCATGAGATTGATTGAGGCTGAAAAACAATAATGTTAATATAGCTGATATTGTTGAGCTGTCATAATCAGGCTGTATTAGTGCTGTTGAAGGAACACTTCACTTCTTTTTGGAAGTTATTTGGCTTATTTTACAACTGCCTGAGAAGTAAATAGATGAGTTTGGCCATTTTTCAATCCATTCAGCCGATCTCTGGTTCTGGCGGGAGCACTTTTAGCTTAGCTTAGATCATTGAATCGGATTAGATCGTTAGCATCTCGCTCAGAAATGACTGCAGGATTTTTAATGATAATTTTCCTATTTAAACCTTGATGCTTCTGTTGTTACATCGTGTATTAAGACAGATGGAAATTGAAAATTGCTTTTTTTTGGCAGATATATGGCTAGGAACTGTACTCTTACTGGTTTACTAATCAAGAGACTAAAAAGAAGCTAACTTCCATCAATACAACCAATGGGACTGCACAAAATGGCTGTAAAAATGTAAACCTATTAATGTTAAATGTAGCCTGTTTAACTTAATCTATATATATATATATATATATATATATATATATATATATATATATATATATATATATATATATATATATATATACTGTACAGTTAATTAAACTGTAATTTCCCAGGAATTAATAGCGCCCCCCCCCCCACCCTGAATTATTAGCCCCCCTGTTTATTTTTCCCCCCATTTTCTGTTTGACCAAGAGCAGATTTTTTCAACACATTTCTAAACATAATAGTTTTAATAACTCATTTCTAATAACTGATTTATTTTATCTTTGTCATGATGACAGTAAATAATATTTGAATAGAAATTTTTCAAGACACTTCTATACAGCTTAAAGTGACATTTAAAGGCTTAACTAAACTTAGGCTTAATTGAGTAATTAGGCAAGTTATTGTAGAGACAGTCGAAAAGATATATAGCTTGAAGGGGCTAATAAAATTGACCTTAAAATGGATTTTAAAAAATTAAAAACTGCTTTTAATCTAGCCTAAATGAAACAAATAAGACTTTCTCCAGAAGAAAAAATATTATCAGACATACTGTGAAAATTTCCTTCCTCTGTTAAACTTCAAATATAAAAAAAGAAGAAAAAAATGCAAAGGGGGACTAATAATTCTGACTTCAACTGTGTTTTATATATATATATATATATGTATGTATGTATGTATGTATGTATGTATGTATGTATGTATGTATGTATGTATGTATGTATGTATGTATGTATGTATGTATGTATGTATGTATGTATGTATGTATGTATGTATGTATGTATGTATGTATGTATGTATGTATGTATGTATGTATGTATGTATTTATTTTTACAGTGTATCAATTCAGCATCAGTATCGCCATGTGCGCACCAGGATGTGCAATATCGAGTAGGCATTATACATGACCAAATCCACAGTTTGAAACCCATGTAATTTGTAGCTTAACTGCAAAGTTTACCCATTATGGAATTAAAGTTAATAAAGTGCGTGTGTTATTTCCAGAGCTTGCTCTTTCTCCAAGCTGCAGCAGTCTCTGCTAGATGTTTTGAGCTTCAACTCAGTCTCCACACCGCCTGTTTTCCTGCTCCAGGATGTTTTGTGACCTCAGTGTTTCCTTGTCCTCCACAGGTACGACTATAAAGAAATGCTGCACAACTCCACGTTCTGTCTGGTGCCGAGAGGACGACGCCTGGGCTCTTTCCGCTTCCTGGAGGCTCTGCAGGTACACTTTTACAGTCGCTGTTTGTTGCTAATTACAGGCTGTTTATGGGAAATAACATGACAGATGACAAATGTAATAATTTGTCACAATATTTCTGTTTTTGCTATATTTTTATTAGGCAAGACGGGTTGATTTTGTATAGCCCATTTCATACACAATTAATTCAAAGTGCTTTACATAATCAGATTCAGAGAATCATTAAATAATCACACAATAAGTATAAGAAATAAGAACAACAAATAAATAAAATGATTAAAAACAGATTTAAAATATTAATATTGAATAAATGCGAATGTAAAGCGCTTTGAGTGCCCAGAAAAGCGCTATATAAAAGTAAGGAATTATTATTATAATTAATTAGAATTTATTATTTAAATTTCGAGTAACACATTTGAATTGTTTTATATATTTTTATATTTGATGCATAGCTGAATGTTTAGCTTAATTACTTCAATAGTGTCACATGATCCTCCAGAAATCATTCTAATATGAAGATTTGATGCTAATTATTATCATATAAATCATTTAAATATTTATTGAATATAGTGTTAAATATTTATTGATGTATTAAATATTTATTGAATATAGTGTTAAATATTTATTGATGGTGAAGAATTGTAACCTTGAAGATAATAAAAACGAACAAATAAATACTTTTTTTTTTTAATCTGACCTCAACGTTTTAACTAAACAACAATTAAAAACAGAAATAGTCTGTAATTTCATCGCAATTTGAAATCCCTAACTTCTGTTTTATTGTATTTTACATAAGAATGTAAAAGTATTAGCGTCATTACTTCACATTATCCTCATTACACCATGTTGTTTTTTGCTAATTATCTTTAAATTCTTATAAATTTGACATTAAAAGCTAATTCCACAGGAACAAATGTAATTAAAACAGACAAAACAGAACATTTAATGCAATGATATTTCACAGTATTACTGTTTTGTAATATACAGTTGAAGTCAAAATTATTTGCCATCCTGTGAATTTCTTTTTCAATTATTTCCTAAATGATGTTTAACAGAGCAAGGAATTTTTCACTGTATGTCCAATTATATATTTTTTTCTGAAGAATGTCTTATTTGTTTTGTTTCGGCTAGCATAAAAGCAGTTTTTACTTTTTTTTAAAAGCATTTTAAGGTGAAAACTATTAGCCCCCTTAAACAATATTTAATTGAGCAAAATACAATGATTTGCCTAATTATACTAGCTTGCCTAAATAACCAAATTAACCTAGTTAAGCATTTAAATGTCACTTTAAGCTGAGTACTAGTTAATTCAAAAATATGAAAAATATATGGAAAAATATAAACACTAGCTGATATATACACTAGCTGACAAAAGTCTTGTCAACTACCCAAGTTTTAAGAACAGCAAATAATAACTTGACTTATAGTTGATGATTATATGAAAGGCAACGGCCTCTAGATTACGCTTATTTTACCAAAATAAAATATGATCATGCCTTGATTTTTAATGATTTAATTAGGACAGTAAGGTCTGACTTTGCTTAGACTAAAGTCTTGTCACTAAACAGAAATAATGTCCAATATAGAATATAAAGTCATGGTGCAGTGGGAAAATAATGAATATTGTGTCTGACTCCATCATGAGCTTGGAGGACTGCATCCATACATCTCTACAATGACTCAAATCACTGATTAATAAAGTCATCTGGAATGGCAAAGAAAGTGTTCTTGCAGGACTCCCAGAGTTCATCAAGATTCTTTGGATTCATCTTCAATGCCTCCTCCATCTTACCCCAGACATGCTCAATAATGTTCATGTCTGGTGACTGGGCTGGCCAATCTTGGAGCACATTGACCTTCTTTGCTTTCATGAACTTTGATATGGAGGCTGAAGTATGAGGAGTGCTATCCTGCTGAAGAATTTGCCCTCTCCTGTGGTTTGTAATGTAATGGACAGCACAAATGTCTTGATACCTCAGGCTGTTGATGTTGCCATCCACTCTGCAGAACTCTCGCACGCCCCCATACTGAATGTAACCCCAAACCATGATTTTTCCTTCACCAAACTTGACTGATTTCTCCGAGAATCTTGGGTCCATGCTGGTTCCAGTAGGTCTTCTACAGTATTTGTGATGATTGGGATGCAGTTCAACAGTTGATTCATCAGAAAAATCGACCTTCTGCCACTTTTCCAAATGATCTGCTAGAAGTCAAGTTATTATTTGATGCTCTTACAACTGAGATCGATGACAAGACTTTTGTCAGGTAGTTTAGTCAAATATTATGTACTGTCTTCATGGCAAAGACAAAAGAAATCAGTCATTAGAAATGACTCATTGAAACTATTGTTTAGAAATGTGTTGTTTAGAAAAACTTCTTTCCATTAAACAGAAATTGGGGGGAAACATACAAGAATTCTGACTTCTACTGTAAATGCATGAAACAATAAAAGCAGCTGAGATGAACAAAACACAAGTCACATCGACAGATCTACATATTCAGACATCACCGGGCGCCGCTCTGAAATGTCTGTTGTGTAGGAGTGCGACTGTTCTCTTTCAGGTTGTCTGCTGTGGTGCAGACATGAGGCTTAACAGGCCATTATGCAGTGTGTTTCGAGCAGTGTGGGTGTGCAGGATGGAGCTTTTGTGTGTTGCTCTGTATGTGTTTCAGCAGATTGAAGGCCTGGTTAATGACACTGGCAGGATTACTTCATAACAGCGGGATGATATTAGAGATGAGGGAGGTCAGAGCTTTACAGATTAGGGACAGGACACACACACACACACACACACGTATGCTGGATAATGCTGCATTTCATTTGATTGCCTTACAATGAAGTTCTGCGGTACATGCTGCATGATATCAGATAATGCTCATGGTGTAACATGGCGACGTATTATTGCTGCTAGGAATGCACGATATTGGAAAAATATGACTTTTGATATATATTGAGATATGAATATCATTTCACTAGATGATCTGAGTAGCAGGGCGGCAAGGTGGTTCAGTGGTTAGCACGGTCACCTCACAGCAAGGGTCAGTTGGCATTTCTGTGTTAAGTTTGCATGTTCTCCCCATGTTGGCGTGGGTTTCCTCCGGGTGCTCCGGTTTCCCCCACAGTCCAAACACATGTGCTATAGGTGAATTGAATAAACTAAATTGGCCGTAGTGTATGTGTGTGTGCGTGCGTGCGTGCGTGCGTGCGTGCGTGCGTGCGTGCGTGGGTGCGTGCGTGCGTACGTGCGTGCGTGCGTGCGTGCGTGCGTGTGTGCGTGGGTGCGTGCGTGCGTGCGTGCGTGCGTGCGTGCGTGCGTGCGTGCGTGCGTGAACAATAATAATAATAATACATTTTATTTATATTGCGCTTTTCTCAGACTCAAAGCACTAACAAGAGCATCAAAACACAGAAGAGCATGAAATACACAAATTAATAATAATAATAATAATAATGATTAAAAATACATACTAAAAGAAAGCCTCATAAGTTATAAGCAATAATAAAAAGATGAGTTTTAAGAAGTTTCTCTAAACAGTTCAGGGATCTGGCGTTCCTGATGTTTGTGGGGAGAGCATTCCACCATTTAAGTGCAGAGAATGCCCTACCTCCCATGGTGCTAAGTTTGCAACGAGGCTGAAACATGGTGAGCCCCGAAGCGGAATGTAGATTGCGAGAGGAAGAGGAGGTAGGTATATGATCACATATATAATCAGGAGCAGAACCATGAATAGCTTAATAAGTTAAAATCAAGGTTTTAAAATCAGTGCGTGACTTGACAGGTGTAACCCCGATGGTCCTACACCACCCAACTCGTTCCGAGCTGGTATCGAACCGGCGACCTTCCGCATGGGAGTCGGGTGCACTACCAAGGAGGCTGAAGAGCATAGCCTCTAGCGTCTGTCGCTAGAGCACCTTTAGTGGTCAGAGGAGTGAGGTTTACCTGCACAGCACTTACTAGCTGGCCTCTGTTACACTGGCAACCAGTGTAACTGTTGAAGTACAGGGGTAATGTGAGAGCGAGATGATGTGTGAGTTAACACACGTGCGGCTGAGTTTTGAACATATTGTAAAATCTGAAGTGAATTGGCTGGCAGACCCCCAAATAAAGAGTTAGAAAAATCTAAATGAGACGTAATAAAAAGCATGGACAAGCCTTTCATTTGTTTTTTGTTAACTGTTTAAAATGAGGTTTCGGGCTGAGCTGAGCATCAAAGAGTACACCAAGATTTGAATGAGTGTGTATGGGTGTTTCCCAGTACTGGGTTGCAGCTAGAAGGGCATCCGCTGCGTAAAACATATGCTGGAATAGTTGGCGGTTCATTCCACTGTGGCGACCCAGATGATCAAGTCATTTTCCAGGCAGTGCATCAGCGTAAATTATAAATAACAAGCAAAAATAAATAAGTAAACAGTGCTGTATGGTGTTCTGAGGAGTCTTAACAGTATTCAAGTACAGAAATTGAACAATCAAATGTAAAATAACATGGTCATCATTGTATAAATAATAAAAAAGTAGTCATATTTAATACTATCTTTATATTTTATTCTTTAATAATTAATCTAATCTTGTGATGTGACTATTGCAGATACACACATTGAGATATCGATTCTCAAACGATATATTGTTCAGCCCTAGTTGCTGCTTTAAAACGCAGCGGGACAGCACATCTTGATTAATTTTGATAATATAGACAGTTATAGAAGAGTTCCTTATTTATTTGTTAATAAATGAATGCTTTTATTTAGTTACAATGGTTTATGTTGGAATAAAGTGACAGTCAATTGAAAAGTGAACAAAGCACTTTATGTATGTAATGACTGTTATTATACTACAATTAGCATACTGTGGTGGCATATTCGAGGAAAAAATGTTGGTTGACTAAGTTATTGATATCTGAAAGTTGTTTGTACGATTGTAATTTGTATTGATGTTTTGCTTTGACTTTTTAATATTTCAGTTTTTATTTGACAGTTTTTCCCAATTGTTTACACACATTTTCTGAAAGCATGTCTCATATTGTCAGAACTCTACACACACACACACACACACTGGGCAAAACCCTTCAATTCTCCTGCAAAATGAAACTTTACTTTCAAAACAGTGTGATTTCTTCTCTAAATGGTATTTTGTTTTCAAATGACACACACGAACCATCACATCAATAGACTTGTTGAACAGTTGAACACTGATGTGCTTAATGTGAAACACTATGACCACTTCTCCATTTATCATAATGACTCACTGTAAGCCTTTTTTTTGTTCAGTGTGACACTTACTACAGACAGTACACAAGCCTGCAGAAGTGCATTGTAAAATATTTCAGAATATTGTTTTTATATGAAACACACAAATACACGGTACCAAACATATTTTACTGTATTTTTCCCACAAAAACAGTGTACACTGTTCATCCCAACCAACACAAAGTTGCACATAACATGGTCTACATATACGATTAACAGAAGTATTTACTGAATACAGTTAGAGTAAAAAACAAAGTGTGGATTTCGGTTATACACTTTTCATCCCCAGGCAGAAAATAATCCTCGATAGGATTGAGAAATGGAGAATATGGAGGGAGATAAACTACTAAAAAACGTGGGTGGGCAGTGAACCAGTTATAAACCAGATGAGCTCTGATTTGTGTGACAGGTGTTCACCTATGTGATGAGTTAGTATAAAAAGTAGGGAAACTGACTTAACAATTGTGAATGACAGTGTGTTCCTTGTGAAAACAAGAGATTTTCTGCATGATAATTGTGCCAAATGCAGAGAATTGTGTGTAGTGTTTTAATAAAAGTGTGTTTTAAACCTGCAATTTGAGTGTAAAGCAGGAATTGTGCATGTAGTTTAGCAGAATTGGTTCAGGGGGTTGGTGCTTCAGTTACATGTTGTAGTCATTGGGTCTGAAGTACAAGTAATTGTGTGTAAACAACTAGAAAAACTTAGTTAGTTCAGGTATTATTAATATTATTGTTTCAGGTATTTTTGTTATGCTATGCTACATTACTTTACACTGCACTATGCTACAGTACTTTATGCTAAGTTGCGTTAAGCTATGTTACGTTATGTTACCTTACCTTACAAGTTAAGGCTGATTTATACTTCTGCATCGAATGATCGGCATGACCCACGGCACCTGCCTTGTGCGTAGACATGCATTTATAGATCTGTGGGCTGTTTGTGTTGCTCTGCAATAACACTTTTGAAACACTAGCTGGCAGTAGCTGTTTATGTTAATGTCGAGTTTCTTCGCTGGTGTTTTGTTTTTACTGAACGCTATCTTAATGTACAAGTACCTCAAACTTGTTCATTTAGAGGTGGGAACCGGCGGACATGCAACAACTTTAATCATAAGGTAAACACAAAACAAAAGTTTCCATCTGGAGCTCCTTTTCGGGACTTGACACTTGTAAACACTCGCTTCAACAGGCTCGCGGCTCTCAGCACTGCCCACATTCGTCACCAATACCACGCAGACCAATCACAGAGCTTGCGATACGCGTCATTGCGCCGTGTAGTTACATTTATTGAGAGGTGCGCCCCGGCGGCAGCCACAACGAGGAGTCTCTGACCGCGCCGGACCATTACACCTGCGCTTGACACAGACAAAATAAATCAGCTATGCTATGCTGTTTGTTATGTTGTTGCGTTGTGTTACGTTGCTTTACTTTGCGTTGTTACGTTGCGTTATGTTGCGTTACGTTACTTTGCGTTGTGTTAAGTTACTTTGCGTTGTTACATTGCGTTGTGTTATGTTGCGTTGCGTTGTGTTACGCTGCGGTGCGTTACGATACGTTGCTTTACGATATGATATGATACGTTACGTTTTGCTATGTTATGCTATGTATTATGCTATGCTGTGCCATGCTGTGCTATGCTACATTACACTACGCTATGCTGTTACATTATGCTACGTTACCTTACCTTACATTATAAGCTATGCTATGCTGTTTTTATGCTATGTTTTATGTTATGTTACGATGTGCTATATATGATAGTATATTTTATGATATATTATGCTGTGCTATATATTGTTATGCTATGCTATGCTAAATGTTATGTTTTGCTATGCTATGCCATACGTTATATTACATTCCGTAATGTTATGTGTATTCATTTTTTATATTTTCTGTTTTCATGTATTATTTCATGTTATGCTATGTTATGTTATGCTATGCTATGCTGTGCTATGTTATGTTACGTTTAAAAACACTCAAAACGTATTCCTTTAACTAGTGTTAATGTGAGCCTTTTCTCTATAGCTCCGTTCTCAATAATGAATGCAGCTCCGCACTAATGACCAATAATGGCAGCTGATATGCAAATTGCCGAGCAGGTAGTCATTAGATATTATAAACAATGTGCCATCTGTCTGTTGGTTCCTCCTGCTATGCCGCTTCTTCAGGAACAAGTGACAACAGCTAATTTGTGGCTGAACGCTGAACATGTTTGACAGTGTAAACACACAGAAGGCCTGCTGGGATCTGCCTTGCTGGATTTGACCAATAGAAGCTGATTGTTTGGAACATCACTTACCAATTAGTCTGTGTGTGGCATTTCTTATTTAATGTCAGTATTGCTGTACATAAATTAAATATACTCTATATTATTACTTAGTAGCAAACAATATGAGAACATGAGTTGATGATTTATCTTTATTTTATTACATGCATGTCTTATTTTAAAAGCTGAAATGTACTCTGCAATTGTTCATTTATTTATTTCATTTTGTGCATTTGCGTGTGTGTGTAACCTTTCCAAATGTTTAAAATATAGACAAATCGCACACACACACACTACGGACAGCTAGCTTACCCAATTTACCTATAGCGCGTGTCTTTGGACTTTGGAGCACCCGGAGGAAACCCACGCGAACACAGGGAGAACATGCAAACTCCACACAGAAATGCCAACTGATCTAGCCGAGGCTCGAACCAGCGACCTTCTTGCTATGAGGCAACAGCCCTACTTATAATATATTATATTATTCATTCATTCATTTTCTTTTTGGCTTAGTCCCTTTATTAATCCAGGGTCGCCACAGCGGAATGAACAGCCAACTTATCCAGCATATGTTTTACACAGCAGATGCCCTTCCAGCTGCAACCCATCTCTGGGAAACATCCATACACACTCGTTCAATTTAGTCTACCCAATTCACCTGTACCGCATGTCTTTGGACTGTGGGGGAAACCGGAACACCCGGAGGAAAACTACGTGAACGCAGGGAGAACATGCAAACTCCACACAGAAACGACAACTGACTCAGCCAAGGCTTGAACCAGCGACCTTCTTGTATATAATATAAGTACTACCCACTGAGTCACTGCGTCGCCCTATATTATATTATTTTATTTTATTTTATATTATATTATATTATATTATATTATATTATATTATATTATATTATATTATATTATATTATATTATATTATATTATATTATATTATATTATATTATATTATATTATATTAAAATACATTATATTATATTATATTATAATATATTATATTATATTATTTTATATTATTTTATATTATATTATATTATTTTATATTATATTATATTATATTATATTATTATATTATGTTATATTATAATATATTATATTATATTATATTATTTTATATTATATTATATTATATTATATTATATTATATTATATTATATTATATTATATTATATTATTTTATATTATATTATATTATATTATATTTTATTATGTTATATTATAATATATTATTTTATATTATATTATATTATATTATATTATATTATATTATATTATATTATATTATATTATTATATTATATTATGTTATATTATATTATATTATTTTATATTATATTATATTATATTATATTATATTATATTATATTATATTATATTATATTATATTATTTTATATTATTTTATATTATATTATATTATATTATTTTATATTATATTATATTATATTATATTATATTATATTATATTATATTATATTATTTTATTTTATTTTATTTTATTTTTTATATTATATTATATTACATTATATTATATTATTTTATATTATATTATATTATATTATATTTTATATTTTATATTTTATTATATTATTTTATATTTTATTATATTATTTTATATTATATTATTTTATTTTATTTTATATTATATTATTTTATATTATATTATATTATATTATATTATATTATATTATATTATATTATATTATATTATATTATATTATATTATATTATATTATTACTTTGCGTTATGCTACATTACGTTATGCTACGTTACCTTACTTTACAAGCTATGCTATGTTTTATGCTGTTATGTTACATTGCACTACGTTGCGTTATGCTACATTATATTTACGTCTGTGTGTGTAACCTTTCCAAATGTTTAAAATATAGACAAATCCGTGCCTTTTTTAATTATTTCCATTTTGTTTTAGAGAATTTTGTCCTGATTATTGTTTATGACTAATTTGAATAACTACAAATGCTACAATTACAATTTTATTACATGTAAATTTATTGCGTGTTTATAAATATGTATTTAAATTGCATAACATAAAGTTATATTTTATTAATATGCTTAAATTACACATTTTATATATTTTTTGTTTTTTGTAAGTTTAAACTGATAAATTAAATACATTTATTTTATAAATAAATATATTTTTAAATAACAAATAAATAAGCAAGTATTTTATTTTTTTATTATTATTTTATAATTTTTATTATTGTTTATTATTTATTTTTGTTTTATTATTATTATTATTATTATTATTATTTATTTCCAATAATTTATGCGATTTTAATTTCTTTTATATCATATATAACATATATATATATATATAACATTTTCTTCTTAGTAGTACTTTTGCATTGGTTTCCTGTGCCTGATGATTATTCTCAGACAGGCAGAGTCTCGCTGTGTGTTTTCCAGCAGATTTCTGAGAAACCAGAGCTCTTCATTTCTCAGTCTGAAGTCAGAGCTCCTCTCGCTTTTCCACTTTCCACTGGAAGATGCTAATAAAAATTTCATGACGCTTGTAGTATGTTTCTTCAGCCTGTTTGAACTTGCTTCTGTTTGTGTGTTTCTGTGCGCAGGCCGCTTGTGTGCCCGTCATGCTGAGTAACGGCTGGGAGCTTCCCTTCTCCGAGATCATCGACTGGCGGACGGCTGCTGTCATCGGGGACGAAAGACTTCTTCTGCAGGTAACACTTCCAGAAAACATCAAATACCGGCTCAGACTGTGTGATGCATTGAGTGCTTCTGTGGTGTTTGTCCTTCTGCTTGTTCCTGATGTCGTTTTGCAGCATATGTGGACAGAAACTGAAATGCATTCTAGTTAGAACTGCCAGTCCAATCACATTTGTTACCTAATCAGTTACACAATGTCACAATTAAGTAATTGAAAAACTTGCCTGTTAAATTTGACTGAGTAATTACCCACAAAATCAACCTTTTGAGGTCATTATTGGGTCAAAAGCTAAAAGCTTTAATTAGACATGGGTGTTTGTGTAAATGCACATGTATGTGTTCCACCACTTCTCAAAGGTGCTCTATTGGATTGAGCTCTGGTGACTGTGTGGGCCATTTAAGTACAGTGAACTCATTGTCATGTTCAAGAAACCAGTCTGAGATGATTCATGCTTTATGACATGGTGTGCTATCCTGCTTGAAATAGCCATCAGAAGATGAATACACTGTGGTCATAAGGGGATGGACATGGTCAGCAACAATACTCAAGTAGGCTGTGGCATTGACATGATGCTCAATTGGTACTAATGGGCCCAAAGTGTGCCAAGAAAATATCCCTCACACCATTACACCACCACCAGCAGCCTGAACCGTTGATACAAGGCAGGATGGATCCATGCTTTTATATTGTTGATGCCAAATTTTAACGCTACCACCCGAATGTCTTGGCAGAAATCGAGACTCGTCAGACTAGGCAACGTTTCTCCAATCTTCTTTTGTCCAATTTTGGTGAGCCTGTGTGAATTGTAGCCTCAGTTTCTTGCTCGTAGCTGACAGGAGTGGCACCTGGTGTGGTCTTCTGCTGCTGTAGCCCATCTGCCTCAAGGTTGGACGTGTTGTGCATTCAGAGATGCTCTTCTGCATATCTCGGTTGTAACGAGTGGTTATTTGAGTTACTGTTGCCTGGTTATTGAATTACTATCTATCAGCTGGAACCAGTCTGGCCATTCTTCTCTGACCTCTGGCATCAACAAGGAATTTGCGCCCACAGAACTGCCACTCACTGGATATTTTCTCTTTTTCGGATCGTTCTCTGTAAACCCTAAAGATGGTTGTGTGTGAAAATCCCAGTAGATCAGCAGTTTCTGAAATACTCAGACCAGCCTGTCTAGCACCAACAACCATTGTGTGCTCGAAAAGAAAATGAATGAATACATATGAACAAATATGTTATATAAATGACATATATATGAACAAATATGACACAATAATGAGAACAGAGTTTGACCAATTACAACAGATTGGGCCATCTCACCAATCAGAGCAGTCAGAGTTGGCAGTCAGAAAGGTGGGGTTTAATGTGAACTTTTTAAAAATGTTTTAGAAAAAAAAGCTGATTCTACAATGGGTATTGTTAGGAAAATAAAGTATTTTTCCATTGGTTTCTGTTTGTAGATATAAACCTATTAACCTAATCTAAGAGTCCAAAATAAAATATGAAATCTTCATATGTTATAACAGGGACATCTTGAACTTGAAGAATGAACTGTTTCGACACTAACAGGGGAAAAGATGGCCCAATTTAAGTTCGTAAACTCCCAGTTGGTTTGTGAAGTTTGAAACAACTTGTCAATGCAGATTTTCTGAAAATCTTTGCTTGAGCTGGTAAACACCTTTGAGAGCATTGGTTTTTGGCCATGATAGTTGCTGTGATTCTTCGAGGCTTCGTCTACTTTAATATGGAAAATGTCTTTGGTTTATTTTTGTTGTTTAGTCAGTCAGGCACCAGTATATCCATGAATATTCTCTCTAATTCTAATCATGTGAATTTGCACACAACTCTTTGATCAGATGCTTTCTTGTCTACTATCGTTTTTTATTAATGAGCATTACTTTTGTTGTTTATTTGTTACTTAGAGGAAAAACATGTGGGAAATATTTGCATAATAATCTAATTGCTACTCTCACCTGCCATATACAGTGGGGGAAACAAGTATTGAACACGTCATAGTTTTTCCTGTGAATGATGTTTGTAAAGGAGCTGTTGACATGAAATCGGGCCAGGTTTTGGTAAAACCCCAAACAATACAAACATAAAAATAAAAAAATCTGAAAAATTTCTACATTCTAATAACAATGGAATGACACAAGGAGAAAGTACTGAACTACTGGAGAATGAAGTCACATGCATTGCTCTGGTGTAAGTTTTTCAGAGATTTCAGTTGCTGTCTGAGCTTTCACTGCCTTTCTACACCTTCCTTTCTTCATGTGTTCAGTGCTTTTTCCCTGAGTCATTTCATTTTATTACACGTAACTTCACTTGTAAACTAATTCGATTTGTTTTCTTTGCATAATTGGATTTCCTTAGTTTTTACCTACATCTGTTGAAAATTCCAAGTTAACAGCACCTAGAAATATGTTTTCTGAGGAAAATGGTGACATCTTCAATACTTATTTTCCCTGCTGTATATCAAGACAAGAAGGTTCTATGCTGATGTTGACTTAAAATGCTGTCCATATAGTCAGCAAGAATTTGTAACCTGTGCTGAATATGTTTTAACCTCATGCAGTCTCGCCCCTCTCCTACTAATTAATCATGCATGAATGAAATCATTCTAATGTCACATGCTAATTTGCCGGGCACAAGCTTGCAACGATCAGTGGCGGTCTGCAGACCTCCGGAGACTTGCACACTGAAAGCAAGTGCATGTTGCTTTGTAATTGAAATGGGACCTCCTGCCCTCGCCGATTAGCGGCCCGCGGCTGAAAGGCACTCTGGGGCGAGAGGAGTGACAGGATCTGTCAGGACGCAGGAGCACATTTCTGCATTTAATATGCTCTTGTGGCCCTGTGGCACTGACTGCCTCTACAGAAGGTGAGACTAATCGGCCTGTGAAATATTTGTAATGGAAATCTTCCTCGAGGGCCGTTTGTGTTTACAGTGAAGAGAGATTTTAATAAACACACAAACACACACACACACCTGTTGTGACTGATTTCCCTGCAGTCAGTTGTGTAAATGCTGGAACTAAAGCCATGTTTTCTATCCATCCGTTCATCCATCCAAATCCAATCCATCGTAATCTATCCATTTTAATATATTCATCCATCTATCCCAGTCCAATACAATCCATCATCTAGCCATCCATTCATTCACACCAATACAATCCATCCATTCATCCATCCCTCATCCTAATTTCATCTATCCCAATCCCATTTATCCATCCATTCATCCCAATCCAATCCAATCCATCCCAATCCAATCCATGCCTCCATCCATCAAATCCAATCCAATCCATCATCTATCCATCCTTACATTTACCCCAATCCATACCAATCCATCCATTCGTCCATCCATCCATCCATCCATCCATCCATCCATCCATCCATCCATCCATCCATCCATCCATCCCAATCCAAACCTTCCATCCCAATTCCATTCATCCATCCAATCCATCCATCTATCCCAGTACATCCATCTATCCCAATACAATACAATAGAATACAATACAATCCATCTTCTAGCCATCCATTCATTCACACCAATCCAATCCATCCATCCATCCATCATCCCAATCCAATCTATCCATCCACATCTATCCATCCATTCCAATCTTTTCATCCATCCATCCATCCATCCATCCATCTATCCCTCATCCCAATTCCATCTATTCCAATCCCATTTATCCATCCAATCCCTCCCAATCCAATCCAATCCAATCTATCATTTATCCATCCTTACATTTACCTCAATCCATACTAATCCATGCATCCGTCCATCCATCCATCCATCCCTCATCCTAATTTCATCTATCCCAATCCCATTTATCCATCCATTCATCCCAATCCAATTCATCCCTCCATCCATCAAATCCAATCCAATCCATCATCTATCCATCCTTACATTTACCTCAATCCATACCAATCCATCCATTCGTCCATCCATCCATCCATCCATCCCAGTCCAATCCAAACCATCCATCCCAGTCCCATTCATCCATCCAATTCATCTATCTATCCCAGTTCATCTATCTATCCCAATATTTCAATACAATACAATACAATCCATCATCTAGCCATCCATTCATTCACACCAATCCAATTCATCCATCCATCATCCCAATCCAATCTATCCATCTCCATCTACCCATCCATTCCAATCTTTCCATCCATCCATCCATCCATCCCTCATCCCAATTCCATTTATTCCAATCCATCCATCAATCCAATCCAATCCTTCATCTATCCATCCTTACATTTGCCTCAATCCATACAAGTCCATTCATCCATCTATCCATCCATCCACATCTATCCATCCATTCCAATCTTTTCATACATCCATCCATCCCAATCCAATCCATCCATCCCAATCCGTTCCAATCTATCCATCCAATCCATCCCAATCCAATCCATTTCAGTCCATTTCAATCCAATCCGTTCCAATCCATCCATCCATCCATCCGTCCGTCCGTCCGTCCGTCCATCCATCCATCCATCCATCCATCCATCCCCTTATAAGTGAAATACCATCACCCAATACACCCCTAACAGCCTAAAATTAGGTTAAATAAGAAACCTTTTTTTATTTTTAGTTAACTATTGCTTTGGTTGTACTCCTGAAAACTTTTTTTACTGACTGGAAACTTCCCAATTTGTCAAGCTGCACTGTTCACATGGGGAAAAAGATGTTATTTTAACTGGTTCTTCTGATTAGAAAGCTCCGTCTAGTAGAAAATACATTTTAACACTGCTCTCTTCTCTTCACAGATTCCATCAACAGTTCGCTCCATCCATCAAGATCGCATTCTGTCACTCCGGCAGCAGACACAGTTCCTCTGGGAAGCGTATTTCTCTTCTGTGGAGAAAATTGTGCTCACTACACTGGAGGTGAGCAACTTACTGATGAATGAGCATAATGACCTACTGACCAGTCAGATGAAACCCACAAAAGAAGTCCTATGTGTCATGTTTCAGCTCTAGAATGAACAGGGAAAACACTTGACACTAGTGTGTAGGAATTGAAGCTTATTTTAGGACCATTATGATTTGTTGCATTGTGATTTATTTAGTGTTGTGTCATTCCACAGTTCTCGTTACTGAAATGCATTCAGAATAGGATGTATTTATTATGAGTTTGAATTCTCTTTATTTCAGATGATTTAAAGATCACTGTGTGAATGGGATGAATGTAGAAACAGCAAATGATTTGAAGTAAATCCATTTGTAAATTAAAGAAATAATTGACACGATCAGGTTGTAGATATGAGATGCAGAATCGGCCACTCAGAACTTACACACTCATATTGATTGAAAGGGGGAAAAACTATTTATACAATGCATTAACCTATACAAAAAGTAGGGAGTGTTTTTTTTTAAACAAAGGAGAGTCTTTGACCCTTGGTAGTGTGAAATGCATTGGATCAGTCATGTCGAGAGCTATTCCTGAATGAAAACGGAGCTTCATCTGGCCTCTCTCAGTCTCTGGTTTCACACACGTGTCCCTGGAGGAAGCGCTGGATTGCTGTTGGTGTGTAAGAGGACACCCGGGTCAGGTCTTGAAGGGTGGATCTGTGAAGCCGAGCATCAATACATGTCAGAATAAACATGGCTTCAGTCCAGCTGACCTCATGCTTGTGAAATTAAAGCTCTTTAAATGCTCCTACATGAAGATTTTCTGTGTTTGTTGAGTGAGACTAAAAGCTGATTTACACTTGAGGCTGATTTATACTGCCTCAAGTGCATGCGGACGGTCTGGGGCAGACTTCCAGCTCTCAAATAATGTAACTACTGATTTGTCGGTTAGGTATCCATCCATCCATCCATCCATCCATCCCATATTTATCTATCCATCTATCTATCTATCCATCCATCCACCCATCAGTCTTTTCATCCATCCATGCGTGTGTCCGTCCATACATCCATCCATCCATCCCGTATCTATCTATCTATCTATCTATCTATCTATCTATCTATCTATCTATCTATCTATCTATCTATCTATCTATCTATCTATCTATCTATCTATCTATCTATCTATCTATCTATCTATCTATCTATCTATCTATCTATCTATGTGTCCATTCATCTGTCCGTCCGTCTGTCCATCCCTTCATCCGTATGTCCGTCCATCCATCCATCCATCCATCCCTTCATCCGTCCATCCAACCTTCCAGCCATCCATCCATCCATCCCGTATTTATCTATACATCTATCCATCTATCCATCTATCTATCTATCTATCTATCTATCTATCTATCTATCTATCTATCTATCTATCTATCTATCTATCTATCTATCTATCTATCTATCTATCTATCTATCTATCTATCTATCTATCTATCTATCTATCTATGTGTCCGTTCATCTGTCCGTCCGTCTGTCCATCCCTTCATCCGTCCATCCATCCATCCCTTCGTCCATCCATCCATCCATCCCTTCGTCCATCCATCCATCCATCCCTTCGTCTGTCCATCCATTCATCCATCCATCCCTTCATCCGTCCGTCCATCCATCCATCCCTTCATCCGTCCGTCCGTCTATCCATCCATCCATCCATCCATCCATCCATCCGTGTGTCCGTCCCTTCCCTTCCCTTCTATCAGTTGTCAGCAGCTCTTCTTTCTCTCCTCTTCTCCTCCAGATCATCCAGGACCGTGTTTTACAGCACAGTGCTCACAGCACACTGATGTGGAACCGGCAACCAGGAGGACTCTTCACCCTCCCTCAGTATTCATCCTACCTAGGCGACTTCCCCTTCTTCTATGCCCTTCTCGGTATGTGTTTACTATCACATCTACAGCATACAGTTAAAGTCAGAATTATTCACCCTCCTGTTAATAGTTTTTTCTTTTTTTAAATTTTCCCAAATGATGTTTAACAGAGCAAGGACATTTTCACAGTATGTCTGATAATATTTTTTCCACTGGAGAAAGTCATTTGTTTTATTTCGACTAGAATAAAAGCAGTTTTTAATTTTTTTATTATATTTTATTTTAAACCATCTTTATACAATAACTTGCCTAATTACTCTACCTGCCTAGTTAACCTAATTAACCTAGTTAAGCCTTTTAAATGTTACTTAAAGCTGAATACTAGTATCTTATCTAGTCAAATATTATGTACTGTCATCATGGCAAAGATAAAATAAATCAGTTATTAGAAAAGAGTTATTAAAACTATTATGTTTAGAAATGTGCTGAAGAAAATCTTGTCTCTGTTAAACAGTAATTGGAGGAAAAAATATACATGGGGCTAATAATTCAGCAATGCTAAAAATTTTGACTTTAACTGTATACAGTACAGAGTCTGTGTTTTATAGGCATGAATTAAATATATTGACCGTCTTCTCCACAGGTACTAAACCACACCAGAAATTCACAGCCGTCATTCACGCAGTAACGCCTCTCGTATCTCAGTCTCAGCCGATATTCAAGCTGCTAGTGGCTGTTGCCAAGTCTCAGTTCTGTGCCCAGGTCAGTGCTTTTAATATATACAGTGGTGGACTGAAAGTATTTTTATTTGCAAATGTTTATTTTAGGAAACCTTTTGTTTTACTTCACTACATTCCAGATCAAAATATTATACTTTTTCCTCAATTTTATTGTAGTGTAAAAAGTTATGAAATGGAGAAATCGTCAGCTGCTCAGAGACACAATGCAGTGTCTCAAATCTTGTCAGTTATTCTGTTAAGTTGGTTTATCAATCCCACAGTACAAATCATTGACAGATCAGAAATTTGACAGATCTGATTGCATCCGTTCTTGATTCAACGACTAACTGATTCAAATGATTCATTCAGAGAGAGTCTGCAGTTTATAAACTCAATGATTCAAATGATCCATTCAGAGCCACTCTGCAGTTAAAAACTCACTGATTAAGGGATCTAATCAGAGAAAGTCTGCAGTTAATGACTCACTGATTCAAATGATCCATTCAGACAGAGTACAATTAATGACTCACCGATTCAAGTGATCCATTCAGAGAGAGTCTAGTGTTAAGACCCACGGATTCAAATGATCCATTCTGAAAGAGTTTGCAGTTAATGACTCACAGATTCAAGTGATTCATTCAGAGTGATTCTGCAGTTAATGACTCTCTGATTTAAGTGATCCAATCAGACTGAGGCTAGTGTAATAACATACTGATTCAACTATTTCAGAGTGACTCTGCAGTTAATATCTTACTGATTTATGTGATAATTTTCAAGTGAGTTTAGTGTTAAGACTCATGGATTCAATTTATGAATTCAGAAAGACTCTACAGTTAATGACTCACAGATTCAAATGACTCAAATGGTCAATTCAGAGTGAGTCTAATGTTATGACTCACTGATTCAAATGATCAATTCAGAGTGAATCTGCTATTAATGATTCTCTTATTCAAATAATTCATTCAGAGAGAGTCGGCAGTTAATGACTCACTAATTCAAATGATCCATTCAGAGAGTCTGCAGTTAATGACTCACTGATTTGAACAATTCATTCAGAGTCAGTCTACAGTTAATGACTCACTGATTCAAATGATTCATTCAGAGTCAGTCTACAGTTAATGACTCACTGATTCAAATGATCCATTCAGTGGTTCAAATGATCCATTCCAATGGTTTTATATGTACTTTTACTTGTTTTGTGTACTGTTGTTAACACACTCTTGAATTGAGTTTTTATTGTCTGTATTTTCAGATCATGGTCCTGTGGAACTGTGATAAACCTCTTCCCTCGAAGCATCGCTGGCCTGCTACTTCAGTTCCTGTCATCGTAATCGAGGGCGAGAGCAAGGTGAATCTGTGCTGTCTGTATATTCTCTTATTAAATCAAGTGTCTGGTGCTGCACGGCAGATGATGGATGGAGCATGGATTTGTTGCTGCTCTCCATCTTGAATGTTTTTATCTTGCTAAAGTCTGGATTTGATGTGTAGGTGATGAGCAGCCGATTCCTGCCATATGAAAACATCATAACTGATGCAGTCTTGAGTCTGGATGAAGACACTGTGCTCTCCACCACTGAGGTGATTTCTTTCACTTGTGAACTCCTTTGGATAAAAGTGTCTGGTAAATAACTAAGAGTAAATCTAGATGTAAGATTAAACAACAAATATATATTATTATAAATTATTTTTGAGGTGTACTTGCCAAGCCAATATTTCTTATTTGATGTAGTTTAACTTAATAAACAATAGATAAACTGTAACATAAACCGAATCAGCAAATCTCAGGGTTCATGTTTGCATGGCTGTCTACACACAGTATTTATCTTACTGTCCTCATTCCTGCAGGTGGATTTTGCCTTCACCGTTTGGCAGAGTTTCCCAGAGAGGATTGTGGGGTATCCTGCACGGAGCCATTTCTGGGACTCCAATAAGGAGCGATGGGGCTACACCTCTAAATGGACCAACGATTACTCCATGGTGCTCACTGGAGCTGCTTTCTACCACAGGTCAGTTCAGCACACGCCAATAATTAACTTAATGTTAGTCGTTTTGCAAAAGAACACTATACATATTAGATTTCTAGATGTATACATATACATACATATATACATATATACATATATATATATATATATATATATATATATATATATATATATATATATATATATGTATGTGTGTGTGTGTGTGTGTGTGTATATACACACACACACACACACACACATATATATATATATATATATATATATATATATATATATATATATATATATATATATATATATATATATATATATATATATATATATATATATATATATATATATATATATATATAAATAAAGTTTTTGCTGTTGTCTTGTAGTATTATAAGCACACTATTGGGTTTTTACCAGAGTATTTGTGTATACTGACTCTGAAGTTTTCCATCTTCATTTATTTCTTACCACAGGTATTATAACTATTTGTACACACACTACCTGCCCAGCAGCCTGAAGGGTCTGGTTGACCAGCTGTCAAACTGTGAAGACATTCTGATGAACTTCCTGGTGTCTGCGGTCTCTAAGATGCCCCCTATTAAGGTCACTCAGAAAAAGCAGTACAAGGAGACCATGATGGGACAGGTAGAAACTGCACTATATCAAGCGTTCAACTCTTATTTTCGACTGCAGTCTCTTCCTGCAGTTAAATCTGCAAATGTGAGGAAGGGTTTTGAGACACGCTGACAAGTGCGTCATAGTTTTTTCCCCTCCCAAAATAGCTTATAATGACTTAAGGAAATACTTGAGCTTCCTCCAAAGGTTTCTGCTTTTCTCATATAAGGATTGTTTTGAATGTGCTCAGTGGATTCACTCAGGAATTTCTGCAAATCAGAAGTCTCATTAAGTGTTGTATTATTTCTACTGTTATTAAGTTTATTATTATTAAGTTTATTAATATTTTTTGACTAATGTTTTACTATTATTAAGTACATTAGGGAGTCACAATAGTCCTGTAAACCTGTTTCTTACATATATTTGAATTATGTATACATATGATTACTTTTATTATCATTATTATTATTATTATTATTATTATTATTATTATTATTAATAACAACTTTTAAAATTGGTATATTTCCCAGTTTTATTTGAATTAGTTGTGTGTGTGTGTGTGTGTGTGTGTGTGTGTGTGTGTGTGTGTGTGTGTGTGTGTGTTTGTGTGTGTGTGTGTGTGTGCGCGTGCGCGTGTGCGCGTGCGCGTGTGTGTGTGTGTCTGTGTGTGTCTGTGTGTGTTTAGGGTTTTGAAATACTTTTTAGGTTTTTATGTTATTGTTTATTTGTTGCCCCTTCATTTGTTAACCATATTAACATTTCAGGAGCTAAAGAAAGGTTATTTTAGGACCGTTTCGCGTTATTTAAAGACACAATACCAACATTTTAACTTCATATGTGTTAAGAAACTAGTATTTGATTATAAATATATTTTTTAATTAACAACTAATTCATTGTTATTCATAAAATTAGTTTTTCTGACCAAATGTCATTTTCTGTAAAAGAAAATAATTAAATTATGAGATAGTACCCCCATCAGTGATATATATATATATATATATATATATATATATATATATATATATATATATATATATATATATATATATATATATATATATATATATATATATATATATATATATATATGTTCTTGTTCTATTTGAAGGAAATATCAGACCAAATGTTAGACCATAATTGGATATGAAGTGTTTAAAAGTTAAAAGTATTTAATTTTCTCATACATTTGTCCGATTTCTTTATCTAATAAATCATATTAAAATAATTTCTTAGGTATCATATAATATTGAAGACCAGTTTAATGATGCAAAAATTTTAGCTTTGCATAACTTAATTGCATTTCAAAATAAATATATCCAAATATTACACAATTATTTTAAATTGTAGCAACATTTCACAAAATTGCTGTTATTTTTTACTTTATTTGTTAATCCAAATAAATGCAGACTCTGTGTGATAAGTTACTTATTTCAATAATATTATTTAAATTATTATTTACTGAACTTTGCTATAACTAACTGATTGTGATTATGATAATATATTAAAATCATCTTAACAAATACCAGTTTGCGCTATCAATCTGCATAACAAGCAGACTTTAACTTGCTTAAAATATCAGCAAATGACACCAGAACAGTGAACATAACAGTAAAGTGAATACAGTGGAAGTCGAAATTATTATTGATTTCTTTTAAATTCTTTTTATAATATTTCCCAAAGGATGTTTAACAGAGCAAGACATTTTTCACAGTATTTCCTGTAATATTTTTTCTTCTTGAGAAAGTCTTAATTGTATTATTGCGGTATGGAAAAAAGCAGTTTTTACGTTTTAAAGAACCATTTTAAAGTCAATATCATTAGCCCCTTTAAGCTATATTTTTTTCAATTGTCTACAGAACTAAACCACTGTTATACAATGACTTGCCTAATTACCCTAACTTGCCAAAACAACCTATTTAAGCCTTTAAATGTCACTTTAAGCTGTATAGAAGTGTCTTGAAAAATATCTAGTCAAATATTATTTACTGTCATCATGGCAAAGATAAAATAAATCAGTTATTAGAGATGAGTTATTAAAACTATTATGTTTAGAAATGTGCAGAAAAAATCATCTTTGCGTTAAACAGAAATGGGGGGAAAAATAAACAAGGGGGCTAATAATTCAGACTTCATCTGTATAACTGCTAACTAACTCTTTGTTTCCACTGCAGACGTCTCGTGCGTCACGTTGGGCCGACCCTGACCATTTTGCCCAGCGGCAGACGTGCATGAACAAATTTGCCAGCTGGTTTGGCACAATGCCCCTGGTTCATTCGCAGATGAGACTGGATCCCGTTCTGTTCAAGGACCAGGTATCAATACTGCGCAAGAAGTACAGAGACATCGAGCGACTCTGACCAATCTGAGAAACCCCTACCCCTTTTTAACGGGGATGGAAAGCGGCATACGAAAACCCCCATGAAGCCCTGCTAAACCAGATCATCAGGGATAAACGGGGTCACACAAAACCCTCAGGGAGGGAGCACATTGAGACGGGGGGCAGTATTGTGTTTGAGGATCCATCTGTCAGAGATGGAAATCATAAGATTGGATTATTGGCGTAATTTGCCATTCGGCGCAACACAAAGACACGCCATCGTTGGCACATTTCTGTCTTCCGCAAACCCTTCTTGTAATGCTTTGCCAATGTCAACGGTCAACATGGCAAACTCGCCATGCACACAGAGATCCACATATAGACTAATGCACATGGGTTTGCCCTCTGCATCAGACCCCTTCATGTTAGGTCGCTTGCATATTTATTCGGTTCGCCTTCTACTTTTCTGGCAAGTATCACGCCCCTCTTGAAGATGCAAGACAACGTCCTGCGAAGAAGTCAAGCGTGCGATACACCACGCACAACGTCACAGTGCCTGAGCTTTCAGATGAACCGTATCTGGAAGTCCAAAAGGGGTTTTGTATGAATGCAAAAACACCTTGTTCATGCTGCTTATATTTGGATTCAAAATGTAGGTGTTCCACATATTGGCCCAAAGCTTCTTTCTATACAAGCCTTTTTGTGTATTTTCTCAGACTGACATTATTTTAGTCTTTTTTTTGTTTGATGATTTAGGCCCAATGCCACAAATATCTCGTTCTTAGTCTTGTTTTCTTATGAGTGTAATGCCACATTCACACTACAGCTGGTTCAGATGTCACTCCACTTCTGACTGCTTATTCTCGTTCTGTACACACTGAATATTTTTCGAAGTGAAAAAAAAAATCATGAATTATACCTAATGCTACAAACATCACTTTCTCTGTACATGTTTTTCAAGTGTAATTTTATGTTCAGACTCCAACTAATTCAGATTAAGTCCAGTTCTGACTGCGTAATCTGCGTATTCTATATACAGATGTTTTTTTGAAGTCAAAATCATGATTCAGACCTAATGCCATAAATATTGCTTTTTCTGTTTTCATAGATTTTATGAGTGGAATGTCATGTTCACACTGTACATGATCCAGATGTTACTCCACTTCTGACTACGCATTCTCATTCTGTACACACACAGAATATTTTTTAAAGTAAAAATAATCATGATTTAGATCTAATGCTGCAAACAACACTTTCTCTGTACACACATGATTTTTGAGAGTACTTTCATGTTCACACTCAAACTAATTCAGATTCAGTCCAGTTCTGACTGCATATTCTATATTATACAGATGTTTTTATTTGGAGGTCAAAATCATAATTTAGACCTATTGCTACAAATGATACTTTCTATTTACTTATATGTTTTTTGAGAGTAATGTCATGTTCGCACACACACCCAACTAATTTGAATTCAATCCAGTTCTGATTGCGTATTCTATATACAGATTTTTTTTTAAGTCAAAATCTCGATTTAGACCTAATGCTACAAAAATCACTTTCTCTGTACACACGTTTTTTTGAGAGTACTTTCATGTTCACACTCAAACTAATTAAGATTTAATCCAGTTCTGACTGCATTTTCTATATACAGATGTTTTTATTTGGAAGTCAAAATCATGATTTAGACCTATTGCTACAAATATCACTTTCTCTTTATTTACATGTTATTCTCGAGAGTAATTTTATGTTCACACTCTTCCAACTAATTTGAATTCAATCCAGTTCTGATTGCGTATTCTATCTATATACAGATGATTTTATTTGGAAGTCAAAATCATGATTAAGACCCAACGCTACAAATATCACTTTCTCTTTACTTGTTTTTTTGAGAGTAATGTCATGTTCACACACACACCCAACTAATTTGAATTCAATCCGGTTCTAACTGCGTGTTCTATATACAGATGTTTTTTTAAAGTCAAAATCTCGATTTAGACCTAATGCTACAAAAATCACTTTCTCTGTACACACGTTTTTTTTTGAGAGTACTTTCATGTTCACACTCAAACTAATTCTGATTTAGTCCAGTTCTGACCGCGTTTTCTATGTACAGATGTTTTTATTAGGTCAAAATCATGATTTAGACCTATTGCTACAAATATCACTTTCTCTTTATTTACATGTTATTCTCGAGAGTAATTTTATTTTCACACACTTCCAACTAATTTGAATTCAATCCAGTTCTGATTGCGTATTCTATATGCAGATGGTTTTATTTGGAAGTCAAAATCATGATTAAGACCCAACGCTACAAATATCACTTTCTCTTTACTTACATGTTTTTTGAGAGTAATGTCATGTTCACACACTCCCAACTATTTAGAGTTCAATCCGGTTCTAACTGCGTATTCTATATACAGATGTTTTTTGGAAGTCAAAGTCATGATTTAGTCCTCATACTACAAATATTACTTTCTCTGTACTTAAACGATTTTTGAGAGTAATTTCATGTTCACACTCAAATTAATTCAGATTCAGTACAGTTCTGACTGTGTATTCTATATACACATGTTTTTATTTGGAAGTCAAAATCATGATTTAGACCTATTGCTACAAATATCACTTTCTCTTTACTTACAGGATTTTCTGGAGAGTAATTTTCATGTTCGCACACTTCCAACTCATTTGAATTCAATCCAGTTCTAACTGCGTATTCTATATACAGATGGGTTTCTTTGAAGTCAAAATCTTGATTTAGACCTATTGCTAAAAATATCACTTTCTCTGTACTTGCATGTTTTTCTCGAGAGTAATTTCATGTTCACACTCAAACTAATTCAGATTCAGTCCAGTTCTCATTCTGTATACAGATGTTTTTAATTAGATGTAAAAATCATGATTTAGACTCAATGCCATACATAGTTTTCGTAGATTTTGTACGAAAGTGTAATCTCGTTCACACTTCAGCTAATACAGATGTCATTCCACTTCTAACTGCTTATTCTCGTGCTGTACACACAAAGTATATTTTTGAAAGTAACAAAATCATGATTTAGACCTAATGCTACAAATAGCATTTTCTATGTTCTTGCATTTTTTTCGAGTTTTTTTTTTTTTGTTCACTCTCAAACTGACTCAGATTCAGTCCAGTTCTGACTGCGTATTCTCATTCTATACACATATGTTTTTATTTGGAAGTCAAAATCAGAATTTAGACCCAATACTACAAATATCACTTTGTACTTAGTAAATTCATGTTCACACTCCATCTAATTTGGATTCAGTCCAGTTCTGACTGCTTAATCTGCGTATTCTATATACAGATATTTTCATTTAAAATTAGTCATGATCATGATTTAGACCTAATACCACAAATATGGCTTTCACTGTTTTTGTAGATTTTATGAGTGGAATGTCATGTTCACACTGCAGCTAATCCAGATGTCAACTAAGAGGTTAGATGTCAACACACTTCAACTAATTTGAATTTAGTCCAGTTCTGATTGTGTATTCTCATTCTATATACAGATATTTTATTTGGAATTAAAAATCAAGATTTAGATCTATTGCTAAACATATTACTTTCTCTGTTTTAGTAGATTTAATGGGTGTAATGTCAAGTTCACATTCAAACTAATACAGATTCAGTCCTGTTCTGACTGCGTCTTCTCATTCTATATACAGATGTTTCAATTTGAAAGTAAAAATCAGGTTTTAGACCCAATGTCACACATATTATTTTCTGTTTTCATAGATTTTATATATATATTTTAGTGTAATGTCATGTTCCCACTGCAGCTGATCCAAGTGTCACTCTGCTTCTCACTGCGTGTTCTCATTCTGTACACACAAAGAATGTTTTTGAAAGTAAAAAAAAAACATGATTTAGACTCAATGCCACAAATATCACTTTCTCTGTTCTTACTTGTTTTACAAGAGTAATTTCATGTTCACACTGCAACTAATTCAGATGTTACTCCGCTTCTGACTGCCTCTCATTCTATACAGTTTGAATTATTTGGACATTACAAATACATGATTTAGACCCAACGCCACAAACAAATATCTTACAGTCTGTTATCATGCATTTTATGACTGTAATGTCACATTCACACTTCAGTGAATTCAGATCTCACTCCACTTCTGACTGTTTCTCATTCTATACACATAATATTATGTATATAGAAGTTACAAATTATAATCCAGACTTAATGCTATAAATAACTTGCTATTCTGTCTTTACAAAGTTTTGTGAGTGTAATTCCATGTTCACACTGTGGCTAATTCGGATGTCACACCACGTCTGACTAGTTATTGTCATTCTATGCATACATAATGCTTTATTACACTTACAATTATTTGGAAATTACAAATTATGATTTAGACCCAACGCCACAAACAAATATCTTGCAGTCTGTTATGATGCGATTTATGACTGTAATGTCACATTCACACTGGAGTGGATTCAGATGTCACTCCACTTCTGGTTGTTTCTCATTCAATACACATAAGATTATGAATATAGAAGTTACAAATCATGATCTAGACTCAGTGCTATAAATAACTTGCTATTCTGACTTTACAAAGTTTTTGAGTTTAATTCCATGTTCGCACTGTGGCTAATTCAGATCTCACACCACTTCTGACTAGTTGTTGTCATTCTATACATACATAATGTTTTATTACACTTACAATTCAAATTCTTTGTCAGGTAATGTTTTTTTCTGTCCTGAATTTTATTTAATTTTTTAATACAAGTCTTTTTTTAACGATTTATCTCAGCCTAGTTTTATTTCCTTAAGAGTGTAATGCCATATCAGCGTCCACATTCACACTGCAGCTATTCTGATTTCGCACCACTTTTGATTCTTACTTTTTGAATTTCATGAGAGTTCCGTTCATGACAACTGCTTTTACAAATCAGTTTAAAAATAAGTGGTTAATGTAAAAATGCTGGCTTCCACACAATTATTTCATGTCATCCTAACACAAACCGATTAAATTAACTAAATTGATTTGACAAATTGAACTGGATTGAGCAAAAAACCCTCAAAAATCCCTCAAAAATCTCAAGAATGTGACGTTTCAGCTCATTTGAAATAAGTAGTTTGAACAAGCAGCAAAAATAATGTTTGAGTCTAATGACAAACAAGGAGAGACTTATTTAGCATATTTTGTGTAGTATTTATTGCCTAAAACCCCAAACGCACATTGCAGTCTATTATTTTAGTTTTTTGTACTGTATAACAGAAATCACATGCTCAATGGCACAAGTCTAAGCACACAAGTGATTTATAGCTGCAAAGTGATATTTAACACTAGTTTCCTGATCAATCTCCATAAGCAAATCGATGAAATGTCATAAATAATTCATTAACATTCGTTTGAAGCTTCAGGTTGGAGTTTGGAGAACATCTGCCATTGATTTTCTGTTAAGAAAGAACTATGAACTCATTATCGCTCATGAATACAGCTATTTTTTATTAAAGGAAACTGATTTAAAAGTCTTTTTTACCCCTCAACGTGGACTTTATTCAGGCTAGATGCCAAATGTAGTGCTCTCTGAATGAAAGCAGAACAATTTACAGTTTATTTAGTGGGTTTAGCTGTCAATAAAATACATCTTTGCAACAGAAACATGCGGTACAGCCTCAGTTCTGTTAGTGTAAAGCAGTGGCATCTACTCTTTCTTTATGACACCTGCAATTTATCAACATACTACTTCCTTGACTGTCCAACACAACGTAATTGAATATTAAATGTGAGCGTTCAGTCGCTATATGTGCATGGTGATCATCTGACTGATGTATGTTTATTACATGAGAGTGTATTGGAGAGTAATGTTAAAATACCGAACTGAATGTGTCCCAACTATTTTAAAGATGTATTTAGGGTTGACTTACGGTTGTGCAGTAATGAAGAAATGAACTTGCAGATGTGCATGAATTGGACTGAAACTCTGGAAAGTGTTTCTCTTAATAAGGTTTTGAGGCTTTTGTCAAATATATCAAGTCAGGCTGTTATGGATTCTGGTCTGAATGAATGAATGTGCCTTTTCTTAAGACATTCTCAATAATTGTTCGCCACAATCTCCTCTTCTTCAATAGAGCTGATCATCTTCTTTTATTCTTGTCCGCTTGGTCTCTTTTTCTTCGTCAAACACTGGACGTCGTACTGACATTCCTGCTTGTTTTGTAGGAAACGCATCTCTTTCACTCGGCCTCATGTTTATGTGTATTTAATATACATGAGGATTCGTTGTATTTCCGTTGTATTTGAGTCTTCGCATCAACGTCGGATCCTGTAAAAACTGTTTAACGTCATTATGAACAATAAATCAAAGTTGAATTTTTTTTGGAGGTATAAAAAAATGCTTTTTTAAAAAAATAAATGATATTTGATACATTTTTTGGTGTGGTTTTGTTTAAATTAAATGTGAATTAAGAGTTTCCCATGCAAAGGAAGATTTCATTTATTTCATTTTTAATTAGAAATTGCTAGTAAATTTCATAAATATTTACTAATATATAGGGAGAAACACTTTGACTTTGATCTCTTATTTGGATCACTAGCAGGGATGCATGAAATAATTCTTTAAAAATATAGAAACATATGAAGAGTTTTAGTTGCTCCAAAATTAGCGTTATGATCAGGCTCCTGTGTGTATGTTCAGTATCATCACTTTTATGGCAAAGGATAAATAATTTTCCTGGTCTTTAAAGTGAAATATCTCAACATAAACATAGTGGTGTAAAATAATGTTCATTTTCAATGGAAATTTCAGACGGCACTTAGAGGTTTTTGCATCTGAACTCTTCATATATACATTGATTTTCAAAAACTAAACTTTCTATTACGTGATAAACTGTTTTAACGTGATAAAAAAAAAGAAATGAGTTCAGGTCATTTTGGATAAATATTTATCATGTACTCTAAAGGTAAATAAAGGTACATGAGGTGGTACCTTTTCAAAAGGTACACATTTGTACTTGAAGGGTCCACCATATTGGTACCTCAAAAGTATATATATTAGTACCTACAAATTTTAAGAGGAACACTTTTGTGCATTTTAGGTAATAATATGTACCCTTATGGTATTAATATGGACCTTTTAGGTATAAATTTGTACCTTTTGAAAAGTGACAAAAAGGTGACCGCACGCGCACCTTTATTTAAAGTATCATATTTGTCAAAACTTATCTATGAAACTACTGTAGAGTTTATTATAAAGCTTGTGCTAAACGTGCTGTCTTTTCCTCATATTTTTAAACATTTTGAGAATTTAGTTAATGAGCATTTATTTATTTAATTTTTAAATTATTAATTACTTTATGTAAAAAGTATTTCCTATTTCTTATTTTCTATTGGCAAACAATCACATCACAAAAGATTTATAATAATAATAATTATAATAAAATGTTTATTTATTTATTTATTTATTTATTTATTTATTTATTTATTTATTTATTTATTTATTTATTTATTTATTTATTTATTTATGTCTATTGGCAATCACATCACAAAAGATTTATAATAATAATAATTATAATAAATTGTTTATTTATTTATTTATTTATTTATTTATTTATTTATGTCTATTGGCAATCACATCACAAAAGATTTATAATAATAATAATTATAATAAATTGTTTATTTATTTATTTATTTATTTATTTATTTATTTATTTATTTATTTATTTATGTCTATTGGCAAACAATCACATCACAAAAGATTTATAGTAATAATAATTATAATAAAATGTTTATTTATTTATTTATTTATTTATTTATTTATTTATTTATTTATTTATTTATTTATGTCTATTGGCAAACAATCACATCACAATAGATTTATAGTAATAATAATGATAATAAAATGTTTGTTTATTTATTTATTTATTTATTTATTTATTTATTTATTTATTTATTTATTTATTTATGTCTATTGGCAAACAATCACATCACAATAGATTTATAGTAATAATAATGATAATAAAATGTTTGTTTATTTATTTATTTATTTATTTGTTTATGTCTATTGGCAAACAATCACATCACAATAGATTTATAGTAATAATAATGATAATAAAATGTTTGTTTATTTATTTATTTATTTATTTATTTATTTATTTATGTCTATTGGCAAACAATCACATCACAATAGATTTATAGTAATAATAATGAAAATAAATTGTTTATTTATTTATTTATGTATTTATTTATGTGTTTATTAATGTCTATTGGCAAACAATCACATCACAAAAGATTTGTAGTAAAAATATTGATAATAAAATTTACATTTTTTCCTATGGTATACATTTTTATATATGTCTTTGGTGTAGTTCATGTATAAATTCAAAAGAATGTCTTCATGTTTTAATAAATCATGCACATACTATATAATTTTTGTTGAAAAATATTAAGTTACGACACTGTTAGAACGTTGCTGGCAAATTACTGTAAAAATGTATTACATTATTATTTTACAGAACATGAACAGTTTTACTGAATTTTATGTGTATTTCTGCTCATTTTTACAGTATTATCCAATGCTGCAAATTATTATTGTAATGTCAATAATTATTAATAACTATAACTTGCTTTTATACATCATATGGCTATACAATATAGCAAATAAATCAATAGTAGTCATATTATAATGCCACTGCACTTCAAAATAACATTGCATTCCTCAATGCACTATAAATGGACAATGGTTAAACTTGGACATGTCATTTATTACAGTGTGTTATAATTGGGATTGCTTGTTCCTTAAGCATCAAAAATAAGCCCCCGGTTCAGGTTGAAATAATGCTCCAATGCTGTGGCTTGGCCGAGTCTGTCACGGGCTGCTGTAATGAAAGCTCAATCCTCTCTCTCTCTCTAGCCGTACTTCAGGGAATCTCAGACAGAGGAGCCAAAGCTTCTCATTCATAAATCATTGACAGCCCGGGCAAGTGGGACCCTCATTGTGCTGGAATCTGGAGTCTCCGGATCACTTCATCCTCTCAGCACATGCTTTCTACTCACTGCAGACTGAGCTGAATTTAGCAGCCGGGTTTCTTTCAGCTCCTCCGAGTGTTTGAGTTGAGCTTCTGCTGCTCTGCTGGATCATCAAGTGCAGTGCAGGAGTTGATTCTCTAATACCTGCATCTTAAATCTCATTCTCTCATGTGTTTAGAAGCATTCGTTACTAAACCGATTAGACATACAAGCCATATTCAGTGCTGTCAACATAATTGACACATCTGAATATTGCCATATAGCACAAAATATCTGGCATTTCAAAGATATACAGTTGAAGTCAGAATTATTAGCCCACCCCAAAGGGGCTAATAATATTGACCTTAAAATGGTTCTTTAAAAATTAAAAACTGCTTTTATTCTAGCCGAAATAAAACAAATAAGACTTTCTCCAGAAGAAAAAATATTATCAGACATACTGTGAAAATTTCCTGAATCTGTTAAACATCATATGAGAAATATTTAAAACATGTTTAAAAATTCAACAGAGGACTAATAGTTCTGACTTCAACTGTATATATAGTGCGTACGGAAAGTATTCAGACCCCCATACATTTTTCACTCTGTTATATTGCAGCCATTTGCTAAAATCAGGTTCATTTTTTCCTCAATGTCCACACAGCACACTATAATAAACACAAAATTGTTGACATTTTTGCTGATTTATTAAAAAAGAAAAACTGAAATATCACATGGTCCTCAGTATTCAGACCCTTTGCTGTGACACTCATGTGTTTAACTGTCCTGTTGGTGCTGTCCATTTCTCCTGATCATCCTTGAGGTGGTTCTACACCTTCATTGAGTCCAGCTGTGTTTGATTATACTGATTGAACTTGATTAGGAAAGCTGCACACCTGTCTGTATAAGAGCTTACAGCTCACAATGCATGTCAGAGCAAATGAGAATCATGAGGTTAAAGGAACTGCCTGAAGAGCTCAGAGACAGAATTGTGGCTAGGCACAGATCTGGACACAGTTACAAAACATTTCTGCTGAGCTCCAGAGATGCAGTCGGGCGATGGGAGAGAGTTGTAGAAGGTCAACCATCACTGTTGCAGTCCTTCACCAGTCGGGGCTTTATGGCAGAGTGGCCCATCACATGAAAGCCTACAATGCGTTTCCTAAAAAACACCCGAAGGACTCCAAGATGGTGAGAAATAAGATTCTCTGGTCTGATGAGACTAAGAAAGAACTTTCAGGCCTTAATTCTAAGCGGTCTGTGTGGAGAAAACCAAGCACTGCTCATCACCTGTCCAATACAGTCCCAACAGCGAAGCATGGTGCTGGCAGCATCATGCTGTGGGGGTGTTTTTCAGCTGCTGAGACAGGATGACTGGTTGCAATCAAGGGAAAGATGAATGCAGCCAAGTACAGGAATATTCTGGATGAAAACATTCTCCAGAGTGCTCAGACTAGACCCTAAGCACACTGCTAAAATAATGGAGTGGCCTCACAACAACCCTGTGACTGTTTTTAGGCAGAGCCCTAACTTAAACCCAATTGACCATCTCTGGAGAGACTTCAAAATGGCTGTCCACCAACATTTACCATCCAACCTGACAGAACTGGAGAAGATCCCCAAATCCAGGTGCAAAAAACGTATAATTATATTACTTATATAAAACTTGCATATTTTCTATAAAGGCTCATGTGTTAGATCAAAAGGGGGCTTCTACTAACTACTGAGCAAAGGGTCTGAATACTTGGGAACGTGTGATTTATTTATTTTTTTTATTTTTTAATAAATCAGCAAAAATGTCAACAATTCCATGTTTTTTTCTGTCAGTAAGGGCTGCTGTGTGTACATTATTGATGAAAAACAAGAACTAATCATTTTAGCAAATGGCTGCAATATAACAGAGTGAAAAGTTTAAGAGGGTCTGGATATATTTAAATATATACATGTTAATACAAGTAATCTACATAAATATTTGTTCCAATAAACATGACAAACAGTTTATTATCAGAAAAGTTAGACCATAACACTAATTACCTGCACACAATGCTTATATACAATGTTATACATGCACACAATGATATTCTCTCACTTGATGTATTGCATTACATCATGGTCACAAGCCTCTTTAACTACATTGAAGCCTATTGACTCAATATATAAACAAGCAGTTAAAATGATGGACTTAAAGCCTATGCGATGGCATCATTGTGAAGTTTTATGTAAACATAACCTTTTTAGTTTTGATAGTTTTATTAAATTTAATCTTATATTGGTTTTTAAATGTTTGAATAATCATGTTCCAATGCTGTTTTCTGATCTAATCAGTAGGCATCAAACCTCTCACAGAGTCACATGGGCAACTGCTAATGGTGACTGTCTAGTGCCAAAGTGTAAGACCTTATTTGGCCAGTCTGTCTTCTATGTAAAGGGAGCCAAACTGTGGAATGATTTACCTGTTAGATTAAAATCAGAAAGTAATCTGAATATTTTAGTAGTGTTCTTAAAAAGTGGTTAAAAGCAAAACAGCAGTGTTTGCATAAATGGTCTACGGTTAGTTTGTTGGATCATGTCGCCTTTGCTTTTGCCTTTGCTCCAGTAATTTTATGTAAAGAATTATAATGCTGTGGATATGTTTTTATTATAGTTCCATTTTGTCAAGCCTCCTGTGGACAGGTGTTGAGAATTAGCAAGTTTGCTAAAACCCCTTAACAAATGCATTTGGTTTTCCAGTGTAATTGTGATGTCCATGTCAAATAATTAAATAAATAAAATTAAATGTTAATCAATAGATATTAATAATATTTTAAATAAATGCACTGGAAAGTGCAATAAAATGAAATAGAAATGTAATACACTAAAAGATTTCACAAACCAAAAAATAAAATAAAAGTTTTAATTTAGGCTAATCATTTAATTTACCAAAAAAAAAAAAAAAAAAACAATACCAACCCCCCCCTAAAAAAATATCCCAGCTTATAAATATACTGTAAATATATGCAATTAGAGCATGACAGTTCAGAAATTAAAATCATTTGTTTCAATTATCATTAATATTTAACATTTGTTATTTATTGAAAGGACAGAAATTAGTTGTGTATATGTCTGTATATATACGTGTGTGTGTATGTGTGTATGAATATGTATCATTCATTCATTCGTTTTCTTTTCGGCTTAGTCACAGCGGCCACGGCGGAATGAACCAGCACATGTTTTATGCAGCTGATGCCCTTCCAGCTGCAACCCGCTACTAGGAAACATCCAAACATACTCATTCACATCCACACAGTATGGAAAATTTAGCTTCTCCAGTTCCCCTATGGCGCATGTGTTTGGGCTGTGGGGGAAACCGGAGCACCCGGAGGAAACCCACGCAAACACGGGGAGAACATGCTAACCTCTACACAGAAACGCCAACTGACCCAGTTGAGGCTCAAACCAGCGACTTTCTTGCTGTGAGGCGATTGTGCTACCCACTGCGCCACCGTGATACCCTATACGTTTATTATATATACAGGAAGGTAGGAAAATAATGATCTATATATTTTTATAAACACTGTTTTATGAAGTTAAGTCTCTGTTCTCCACCTACATGCCCAGTCAGAAAGTGAACTGTGTTTTTAAAGACTTTCTCACAGTGTCGGCTTGTTCTGCATTCAACCCAAATCAAAGCAAATACCTCCAGTATTCCTGCTGAGTTGAATCTGCAATAAATCAGCGGCGGTGTTTACATAAATCTCCCGGTGATCAGTTTAGAGACGGGTAAATAAGCGGCAGGAGCTCATCCTGCATCTCTCGACCGCCTTTCATTTCTGCAGATTTGCTATGTAGCTTTGACACAGAGAGACCCCGCAATAACCTGAAACGCAGACACACTCCCATCTAATGACAAATATACCCTGCAGTATGAGCACGGCGGATCAGCAGGCCGTGCCAGGAAACATCATCAGAGAAAAAAAGCCAGAATAATATCTACATTCGGATAATATTACTGATACATGATGATAATGTTTGTTGCCTTGGGAGAACAGAAATCCATCCACACTCACAAAAAATGAGTCACAATGAAGTTTAGCTGTTTGTAACCATTTGATTTTATTTAATTTGTCAGTTTTTAAAATATATGTTGTCAGATTCCTTACAATCAGGGCGGCATGGTGGCTCAGTGGTTAGTACTGTCACCTTACAGCAAGAAGATCGCTGGTTCGAGTCCTGGTGTCCTGACGTTTTATCAGATTATGCTACCATCACTGTATTTGAATGGTTCTGAGGTCGGGGCTAAGGATTAGGTTAGGGCGAATCATATCACACTACACCACATTAAAATTTACACTGGTAGCAAAATCTGATGGGTAGCATATTGCGTCATCAAAATGTGCTACCTACTTTTTGAATGGGAGGTAGGACAATCTGACAAGGTAGGACAAATCGACAGAACACCGGCTGGGCCAGTTGGCATTTCTGTGTGGAGTTTGTATGCTCTAGTAAACAAAAACTTGCACGTTGTGTATGAGTGTGTGTGTGAATGAGAGTGTATGGGTGTTTCCCAGTACTGGATTTGCGACTAGAAGGGCATCCGCTGTGTAAAACATATGCTGGATTAGTTGGCGGTTCATTCCACTGTGGTGACCCCTGATAAATAAGGGACTAAGCCGAAGGAGAACGAATGAATCTATCGTTAGAAAAGGCCAGATCCAATTAGTTTAATTCTTTGAGATTTGGTTTACTTGATATTCTGCGGCAAACATTGACGCTGCTCCAAACTCCATGTAATGCATACCTGCCAACATTTGTACCTGAAAATCTGGGAGACAGGGGGTGAGGTGTCTGAATAACACTGTTCAGAACCGGGCACTGTGGTTAACTGTACTATGGAGCGTGTTTCGGGCGTCCTCTGCTATCGGATCCTGTACCAAAGTTGGCGACCCGGGGGTTTCACAGACTGTACCAAAATGCTGAGGACCGGGAAAGGGGGTGAAATTTCCGGGAGAAATAACAAAACGGGAGGGTGGCGGGAGATGGGTCTGAAGTACGAGAGACTTCCGGGAGAAATGGGAGTGTTGGCAGGTATGAGGTAATAGATCAGTTATGAAGCATGTAAACACATTGAATTTATTGATGATGATGATATTATGACATCGTGTTCTTATTTGTTTAATTTATGTTTAACTAAAAATATCAAATACATAAAGTTTAATAATTCAGTTATAATAAAAGCATGTAATACAAATGGATGGAAATGTTATATGCAACAACCAAAATACATTCAATCATATTTGTCAGGCCTAAATGTTTCTTGAATGTATCCAAACACAAAAAAATGAGTTATTTTGAGCAGAGGTCACATGCTGTGTTCATCCAGTCAGTACTGCAGACACCTGCACAATAGGCCATTTTATTTTGGTCATGTCTTTGGCCATGAACATTTCCTGCTTGTTATCAAACTATTTCATAGCTGTAATAAGAAGCGATTTCAATCATAACAAAGTTACAACAGCTAACATTATTTATTACTGTGACTTTTTGGATTATCGGAAGCTATAGAAATTAAAAATGTAAAACAGGAAATACATTGGGACCATTGTTTTTGTTTACATCCATCAAAATGGTCTATGCAAGTAAGAGTGTTAACTTGAGGTTTAGGAAAAGTCACAGTATGAAAACCCAGGATTAAGTTTACTCCGGGTTAAGAATGAGCAGTGTGAAAAGAAATGTATGATAAACCAGCTGTATTTACTCAAGGTTTAGAATTAATAACCCAGGGTTAAGTACTGGCGTTAAAAGCCCTTAAAACAGGTGTAACATCTTTATTTGCATATCTGTGGTGTCCTTGTCACTGATTGGGTGATGGCAGCATGTCATCTTGGATAAAACACAAAACATTGTCAATCAGTCCCATTTGGTGATTAAACACGCACACACACACACACACACACACACACACACACACACACACACACACACACACACACACACACACACACACACACACACACACAATAGAAATAAACGATACCATTTTTGATTAAATGAAATTACTGTTTTTATTAAAATAACATTCTCAGAACGTTCCAGGGTTAGGCTTTTATTCTGTAATTATAAAATAAGATTTCCAGAATGTTGCAAGTTGATCTTTCAAAACATAAATATACATGATTGTATAAATATACAATTGTTCTATGTATATACAACATCCATAACTTTATTTTGCAGAATTATCCTAGGTCTACATAACTATCATTACAGCACAGCAACTATTGAATGAATCACATAATAACAATCAGATGGGTCTAAATTTACAGCAAAAAAAAAAAAAAATTAAACCAGGCTGAAGTATAGCGTGAAACAGGAAACTCTTTACTGCACGGTACGCTTCTTCCTCATGCTAGACTTGCGCTTTTGTAATTAAAAAACAACCGTCATTGTTTTATCAGCTGACCGACTAACAACGGTTAAGCAAAGTTTTTCTTAAATTGTCGCCTATAATTATCGCTATGGGAGTAATTATAGCCTTTTGTGAGTTTGACAGAAGTTAAATTGATGTCACTTGATGTTAAATCGAGACGTTTGCGTATAGACGAGAAGCAAGGCTGCCCTAAAAACGCCAGTGGACGAGAATTAGCATTGTGCTAAATTCAGTGGTAAGCAATAATTTTTTTGGTAGGCTTTGGTTGTTTATTGATCTAACATTTGTTTGTTCGTTTTTAATAATGCCTTTGCTTATTAAAAAAACATAGTCTGGTTGTTGAAGTCATATTGTACGGAAGCGTAGAGCTGCCACCCAGGTAAAAAAAATCTGAGCTATATCACGTTTGTACAATATACTTTTCACGTTCTTACAATATAATATCACGTTCTTACAATACACTTTTCACGTTCTTACAATATAATATCACGTTCTTACAATACACTTTTCACGTTCTTACAATATAATATCACGTCTGTACAATAAACTTTTCACGTTCTTACAATTTAATATCACGTTTGTACAATATACTTTTCACGTTCTTACAATATAATATCACGTTCTTACAATACACTTTTCACGTTCTTACAATATAATATCACAATATAATATCACGTCTTTGCCTTTCATTTAAGCCACTTCTGATACCAAATCATCAACTAGAAGTCAAGTTATTATTTGTTGTTCCTAAAACTTGTATTGTAAACTACCTGACAAATGTCTTCGTCGTCTATCCAAGTGTGAAATATTGCACAACAATCAAATGTTGCGGGCGACGCAGTAGCGCAGAAGTTCTGTGTTGAGTATGCATGTTCTCCCTGCGTTCGCGTGGGTTTCCTCCGGGTGCTCCGGTTTCCCCCACTGTCCAAAGACATGCTGTAGAGGTGAATTGGGTAGGCTAAATTGTCCGTAGTGTATGTGTGTGAATGCAGGAGTGTGTGTATGTTTCCCAGGGATGGGTTGCGGCCGGAAGGGCATCCGCTGCGTAAAACATGTGCTGGATAAGTTGGCGGTTCATTCCGCTGTGGCGACCCCGGATTAATAAAGGGACTAAGCCGAAAAGAAAATGAATGAATCAAAAGTTGTGATCGTACTGTACAATTTCATGTACAATGGATCTTTACATTGAAAACAGCCCAAAACATATAAGAGTTTGATGCAAAGGCCTTTGGTTTTATTGTGTATTTTTTTACAAACCTCATGTTTCTGATATTTCTTTTACATTTATTCAGAAACGTTTGACATATTTAGAAGAAACCATACTTGTTTCATGTTTCCTCAGTGCTGCAATAAATCTTAATCATGTTTGGTTCAGGAAACCCAGCTGCAGCTGACAGACTGTGTCAGAAATCATGCTCTCGTTTGGGGCAAACTAATCTTCCTGCAACATATAGTATTTAATTTGAGCCAACATGAACCAGCTGTAAGAGTCCGACAAAACCTCCTCAAGCGTGAGCAGAGCTTCACAATTATTTTGGTCTCAGATGACTCGATGCTGTAGAACTTCGATGAGGCCGCAGAACCAATGCATTTGTCTACAACAAAAGCAGATAAAACTCACAGTCTGATTCTCGGATGACAGCTCTGCTGCACAACATTTTTACATTATTTATTTGTTGCCCTTTGCAGTTCAGCCTTTATATTAAAACAATTTAATACCATAACTTAATTTAGCTTTCATTTTCTTTCCCCATGCACTGGAATGTGTCCTGTTATTTAATAAAACAATGACTTTTATACGGGCAGCACGGTGGCTCAGTGGATAGCACTGTCACCTCACAGCATGAAGGTCGCTGGTTCGAGTCCAGGCTGGGACAGTTGGCATTTCTGTGTGGAGTTTGCATATTCTCCCCGTGTTGGTGTGGGTTTCCTCTGGGTGCGGTTTCCCCCACAGTGCAAACACATGTGCTATAGGTGAATTGTATAAACAAAACTGGCCGTAGTGTATGAGTGTTTCCCAGTACTGGGTTGCGGCTGAAGGGCAACCGCTGTGTAAAAAATATACTGGAATAGTTGGTGGTTCATTCCGCTGTGTTGACCTCTGAAATAAAGAAGAATATTCTATTAAAATGCCATTCAGTGTAACAATAGTTTATATAACCTAGCAAATCTTATCAGGCATATTTATAGCAACAATTATTGGATGACATATTAAGAAATTCTATTTCAAGAGTTCCCACTTAGATATGCTTGGCGTTTATAGCAGGTTTGGCATGCTATCCCGGGAGAGAACCCTGAGCTCGGAGATACTTGAGCCCTAGGCTCCCGCCCGTTCAATAAGCATATAAGGGGATCCGAAATCAGGTCTCAAGAGCTCCCCCTTAGAAAAGGGAGGAAAAGGAGGAGATGGGGTGGAAGGGGGGATTCTTCCAAAATTAAGATAGAGCAGTAGGGAGAAAATGATCCATTTATTGTAAACAAGGATCACTCTGATTAGATTATTACTGATTACAGATGAGCAGCCAGTTGTCATATCACATGCTCCTCTCAAAATTAGTTTATGAAACTTCATTTAAGAATCACACAGCCCCAAAATGTATTAAAATACATGTATTAAAATTACTCCTCCTAAATCTTTAAATATTACACCAGGTTTTTAATTATTTCAAATATAATAACTTATATGATTATACTTCATATATGATCACTCTATGATGTTTTCTAAATTTTGGAAATGTGTGTTGATTAATTTTACACATAAATATTTATTTTATGCTGAAACACTCAACCATTTTTTTGTGTGTTTTATTTTCTATTTTAATGACTCTTTATTTGCATTGTATATAGTTTTATGTGTGTAAGTTAATTTTTTGAAATTGAATTTTATTTATATTTTTACATTTTAAATGCTTATTTTGTTTATCATGAATAATTAAGATACACAGTTTACCATTGTTATATCAATATCTATTATTTATCTTTATGCATATCCTTATTAAAATACACATCTTTTTATTGCATAAGTTTACCGAGCATTGTATGCACAGTATAAATCAATGTTTGTTTAATTGAATGCAGACACCAAAATGTCTTTGACCCATATATGTTTAATAAATGCATTTATATGTAGTATTTTAATGCATATTTATTTGTTTATTTTATCATTAATAATGAAAAATGTAGTTTGTTATGATATCATTTATTTGGAATTATGTATATACCAAATACATTTTTACTAAGCATTAGTTAATGTATGTGAATATATAAAGCACGTAAATATCTATCTATCTATCTATCTATCTATCTATCTATCTATCTATCTATCTATCTATCTATCTATCTATCTATCTATCTATCTATCTATCTATCTATCTATCTATCTATCTATCTATCTATCTATATGCACAAAATAAATATGTACTGTACATGTACAGTATATATGTTATCTGAATACAAGCTTTTATTTTGGATGCGATTTAATCATGATTAGTCGCATCCAAAATAACAGCTTGTCATGTAAATTTAATTAATATTCGTTCACAATAATAAATAGTCCTTTTTTTCTTTCTCAAGAACAGGGCATCCTAAAGTTTTAAAATGTCTTAAATCCCAAAAGATAAATTTTAGGCCTTAAAGTCTTAAATCTACTGAAATATTGTGTTGTAGGTCTTAAATCCTTTTTTATCAGGTCTTAATTTTTCTTTGTTCATGTATAGCAACCCAATCTGGCCTTGAACACCCATACAATCACCAACAATCCCAGTTAAACTTAACTTTTTATTTAAAAATAGCATTTCTTTACTTTCCTTACAGTTACATTTGCTTCAAAGTTCTCCATTTATTTACTACTGAGGATACTGACCTGACCTATATTTTTTATTATTAAATAGTTATTATTGTATTATTGTAACAGGCTGTAGCCGGGCTTCCAGCTAATTCCATCAAACCTCTTCAGCTGCTTCAGAACGCAGCAGCACGAGTGGTCTTTGATGAACCCAAAAGAGCACACTCACTCCGCTACTCACCCGTTTGCACTGGCTGCCAGTTGCTGCTCGCATCAAATTCAAAGCTCTGATGTTTGCTTACAAAGTGACCTCTGGCTTTGCTCCTTCCTATCTGCTCTCACTTCTGCAGATTTATGTGCCCTCCAGAAACTTGCCTTTCTGTGAATGAACGTCGCCTCGTTGTTCCATCCCGAAAAGGGGAGAAATCACTTTCCCGAACTCTCACATTCAATCTGCCCAGTTGGTGGAATGAACTCCCTAACTACATCAGAACAGCAGAGTCACTTGCTGTCTTCAAGAAACGACTAAAAACTCAACTGTTTAGTCTCCACTTTCCTTCCTAATCTTAACTGCCTCTCTGGCTATACCACTAACTGTGCCCTCTCTCTCAAAAAAAAACAACAACATTACTAATGCTTTGCTTCTTAGACTTTACACACCTGAAACTTGTCTATAGCACTTGTTCACTGCTGCTCTTATAGTTGTGTAAATTGCTTCCTTGTCCTCATTTGTAAGTCACTTTGGATAAAAGCATCTGCTAAATGACTAAATGTAAATGTATTAATAAGTTTTAATCACTTAAGTTGAGCTATAATAATAATTTTTTGATTGGTCAAGTGAAAATCTTTTCCAACTGTGATATCCAGGAAAAAAATCCTCAGCATTTAGCCCTGTATAAGTCGAAAAATTCATTCATAATGGTCTTAAATGTCTTAAACTTGGTGAAACCTGCAGAAACCCTGAAGAAGAAACCAACTGAGTGTTTGTATGCATGACTGGGTTTGAAACTGGTTTTAAGACTAACATAAATTCAGCACAAATACAGTAGATATCTAAACTGCTTTGCTTATTCATGCTGGTTTTATTATGGTAATACAATCTCTGTAATAGAAAATTCAGAGGCAGTGACATTTTAAAAGGATAAATGAAAGTGTGCATGCTAAACCAGAAAGCGTATTCAGAGCAGCGTTTCTAACACCCTGTTGACTCTTCTCTCCAGCACAGACGGTGATGCTCCTGAATGCAGAAATGGACTGTAATAAATCCAGACACGGCAGAGGTCACAGGTCAAAGAGGGTCAAGGAGGCGAGTGCAGACCTGACACAGTTATTTACTAGCACAAACGCTGACTGCGGATCATAAACAATGGCTGTTTCTCTCTTATAGCTGACAGAATTCAATCAGATCTGTGAGAGCTGTTTATTAGTGAGTGCTGGAGGTGGAGAAATACTTCACTGCTGTTCAGTATTCAGCATTAAAGGCCTGAAAATGCCTAATAGTTCAGCTCTCTACAGTGTTTCAATGAAAATATGGTCATTTAAATTCATAGAAGATAGCAAAATATTTAACAATATTTATTTTGGAGGAAAAAATAAATATACAGTCAAGTCAGAATTATTAGCCCCCCCTGTTTATTTTTTTCACCAATTTCTGTTTAATGGAGAGAAGATTTCTTCATCACATTTCTAGTCATAATAGTTTTAATAACTCATTTCTAATAACTGATTTATTTTATTTTTGTCATGATGACAGTAAATAATATTTGACTAGATATTTTTCAAGACACTTCTATACAGCTTAAAGTGACATTTAAAGGCTTAACTAGGTTAATTAGGTTAACTAGGCAGGTTAGGCTAATTAGGCAAGTTATTGTATAACGATGGTTTGTTTTGTAGACTATCAAAATATGTAGCTTAAAGGGGCTAATAATTTTGACCTTAAAATGGTATTTTAAAAACAAATAACCAGCTTCCAGCCTCCGCCACTGAGACTGCAGCTCTGCACAAGACGTTTGGCCAGCGGAGAAATTAAAATGATCGTGCCCAACTGAGCCTGGTTTCTCTCAAGGTTTTTTTTCTTCACTTTCGGCAATTAGTGAAGTTTTTTTTCCCTCTCCGCTGTCGCCACTGGCTTGCATGGTTCGGGATCTGTAGAGCTGCGCATCGTTGGATTTGCTCTTCAGTATTTGGACTCTCAGTAGTGATTATTAAACCACACTGAACTGAGCTCAACTGAACTGAACTTAAACACTACAAACTGAACTACACTGTTCCTATTTACTGTGACCTTTTATGTGAAGCTGCTTTGACACAATCTACATTGTATAAGCGCTATACAAATAAAGGTGAATTGAACTGAATTGAAATATAAAAAACAAATAACATATTTTTAAATATAATTATCGTTCTTTAGAAGTCTTAGACAATAATAAATGTTAATAATATTTCAAACAAAATGTAATATAAAACTATCTAAGAAAATACTGGGTTATTTCACAAACCCAAAAAAATTTATAAAATTTGGGATTCAAATAATTTTTTTAAGTAACCAAGCAGTCTGTAATAATACATTATGTGTAATGTATTTTTTATATATACATATATAATATATATATATATATATATTATATATATATATATATATATATATATATATATATATATATATATATATATATATATATATATATATATATATATATATATAACAAAATATATTTATTATATAAATAAAAATAATAATATATACTATTAATTTTATAATTATAAATATCTTTATGTTCATTATTTGTTTCAATAAACACAACAAACTGTTTATAATCTGAAATATTCAGACAATAATATTAATCGTTATTTAATGGATATTAATAATATTATAAAGAAATGTACTGGAAAGTATAATAAAATGTAATACATACATACAGAGTGCATTACATTTGTATGTATGTATGTATGTATGTTTTGTCAATAATTTGAGTAATATATTTATTTTAAAATATATAAAAAATTAAATATATTAATAATAATAATAACTAATTTAGTCATAATTCATTCATTTATTTTCTTTTCGGCTTAGTCCCTTTATTAATCTGGGGTCGCCACAGAGGAATGAACCGCCAACCTATCCAGCATATGTTTTACGCAGGATGCCCTTCCAGCTGCATCTCTGGGAAACATCCATACACACTTATTACTCCACAAAGAAACGCCAACTGACCCAGCCGAGGCTCGAACCAGCAACCTTCTTGCTGTGAGGCGACAGCACTACCTACTGCACCACTGTGTTGCCCATAATAATTCAGTAATAATATTTTATAGAATTTATATATTTATTTATACATATAAGTAATATACATATAAATTTACATTAAACATGTTAAATACATTTATATACAGGGTGTCCACGGGGTCTTAAAAAGTATACCATTTTAAAAACTCAATTTTAGGCTTTAAGAAGCTTTAATTTCACCAGAATGTGGTGTTGTAGGTCTTTAATCATTTTAAACAGGTCTTAATTTACCTTTGTCTATGTAAAGTTACTCAATTGCTGCAACCAACAATCCATCTAAAAAATATATTTTAAAATGTTTCACAAAAATGACATTTATTAACTCTATTTAACAATTTGGCTTAGTTATCTTTCTTACAAAACATATGGTTATAAGTATAGGTTTGAAAAATGTTTTGAATTTTAATGGAGAAAGCCAAAATATTGTTCATTGGCCATTAGAAAAAAAACCCTCAGGGTATCCGCGGGGTCTTAAAGCCTTAAAATGTCTTAAATTTCAAAAACAAAATTTTAGGCCTTAAAAAGTCTTAAATTCACTGAAATATTGTGTTGTGTATCTTAAATCATTTTAAACAGGTCTTCCACTCATCCAATCACCAACAATTCATATCAATAAAATCAGGAAAAGAAAACTAAAAACAATTACAGTTCCTCATGATAATGTCAGAGCAATTTATCCCTTTACATTCTCTTCCATTCATGCAAAAAACTATTTAAAGAAATAAGTGGGAGTAGACATAATATTCATAAATAGGCCTGAAACTTAAGGTTTAGAAACGCATTAGGTTAAATAGAAGTTATGCTCAATCAATTTGGACCCAAAGCCAACAAATATATATTTTTGATTATATTATAGATTTATGTAATTGCCTCCATAATAAATCTACTTTTAACAGTGTTAAACTTGTCATTTAAAAAAAAAAGAAAGAAATATTATGGTGAAAAAAAAAGTGTATACAACTACAAATTTCTTTTGTCTACAAACATCCCTGAGTTTTGAGATCTTAAAGAGCGAGTTGGATTGTAGCGAGACAGAAGATTGGTTAGATAAACAGGAGTTAGATTATTTAAAGCTTTATATGTAAGAAGCAATATTTTAAATTCAATACGAAACTTAACAGGCAGCCAGTGTAGGGAGGATAAAATTGGGGTGATGTGATCAAATTTTCTAGACCTGGTTAGAACTCTGGCAGCTGCATTTTGTACTAATTGAAGTTTGTTAATAGAGGATGCTGGGCAGCCAGCAAACAGTGCATTACAGTAGTCCAGCCTAGAAGTCATAAAAGCATGGACTAGCTTTTCTGCATCTGAGATGGATAGCATACTTCGTAACTTAGCTATATTTCTCAGATGAAAGAAAGCAGTTTTTGTGACATGGGATATATGATTTTTAAAAGTTTAATTGCTGTCTAATATGACACCCAGATCTTTTATAGTAGAGCTAACACTAACTTTGTTTCCCTCTAATTGTAGGTCGAGTTGTGAGATCTGCTGTGTACAGGATTTAGGCCCAATAAGTAATAATTCTGTTTCGTCTGAGTTTAAGAGAAGATAATTGTTGGTCATCCAGTCTTTAACATCTTTAATACACTCAGTTAGCTTGGACAGTTTAGACGTCTCATCAGGTTTAGTTGAAATATATAATTGAGTATCATCTGCATAGCAGTGAAAGCTGATCCCATGTCTTCTAATACTGTCTCCCAGGGGTAGCATGTATATTGTAAACAGCAAAGGGCCTAAAACTGATCCTTGAGGCACCCCGTATTTTACTGGGCTGATTTGTGAAGGCTGTCCATTAATATTCACAAACTGGTAACGGTCAGATAAGTATGACTTAAACCATTGTAGGGCCTGTCCCTGGACACCTGTAGACTTTAAGCGATTATTAAGGATACCATGGTCAATGGTGTCAAATGCCGCACTAAGATCGAGTAGAACTAATAGCGAGATGCACCCTTGGTCAGCAGCTAAGAGTAAATCGTTGGTTATTTTCACTAATACTGTGATGAGCTCTGAAACCTGACTGAAACACTGAAACACACTGAAACACTAAGTCTAAAATTTTATTCATAATGGTCTTAAATTTGACTTGATGAAACCTGCAGAAACCCTGTATATAGAATAATAATAATATTATAGAATACAGAATAAATAATCATATTCATATATATTACAAATATCAATACTATTATTTATTTTTAAACTATCTGTTTGATTACCAAACAAGTGGCATGTTTATAAAATAAATGTGTATCTATATTGTTTACATTTAATATATAATTATAAAATATATTATTATTTATATATAAACATGTTTAAAATGGTGGGTGGCGCAGTAGGTAGTGCTGTCACCTCACAGCAAAAAGGTCGCTGGTTCGAGCCTGGGCTGGGTCAGTTGGCATTTCTGTGTGGAGTTTGCATGTTCTCCCTGCGTTCGCGTGGGTTTCCTCCGGGTGCTCCGGTTTCCCCCACAGTCCAAAGACATGCGGTATAGGTGAATTGGGTAGGCTAAATTGTCCATAGTGTATGAGTGTGAGTGAGTGTGTATGGGTGTTTCCCAAAGATGGGTTGCAGCTGGAAGGGCATCTGTAAAATATGTGCTGGATAAGTTGGCGGTTCATTCCGCTGTGGCGACCCCAGATTAACAAAGGGACTAAGCCGAAAATAAATGAATGAATTATTATGACTGAATGAATGAATGAATGAATGAATGAATGTTTAAAAAAATATAATGGGGCCTTCCGCTTACTGAAAGTAGAGCATTACATTTCAAAACCTTTGAGTATCTATTATGTTTTGTGTGTGTGTGTGTGCGCGTGTGCGTGTGTGTGTGTGTGTGTGTGTGCATGCAAACACTTTCTGCTTCATGATCTTGTAATTGAGCACAAATTGCTGGTGGAGCTCAAGCAGTGTCATGTTCATAAACCTGATCCCCGCAGGGGGAGCTGGTGTAAAACCAGCCATGAAAAATGCTAATTACCAATGTTAACAGTATAGCGGATGATTTGTGAACAGCACCTGACGCGTATCAGACTCTCCGAGAAACATGACAGTGTTTATTCCTCAATGAAGCGCCTCATTAAACCTGCAGTGTGTTGAGTTTGAACATCGTGTGACCTTCAGTGTGTGTTAAAGCCACTGAAGCTGCGGTGTGAACTAAGTGTGTGTTTTCTCATTAGCCTCACGCGTCTGTTCACCTCCGTCCCCGATCAAGAGCAGATTTAATGAGATGTGACTCACAGAAGTGACCTTTACTCCTCTTGTTCCGTCTTCAAACACTGCATGCTTTGTTTTATTATATGAAATTTGACTTTTGTTTTAAATTAGTTGCTTAGAAAACTATGCTTGTGATAACTTTCAAATAATTCCTTGTTTTATTAAATAGGATAAGCTTTTATCAAAATAAATCAAAAGGCCTTAAAATTAGATCATTGTTTGTACATAATTAAGTATATTTTTCCATTTTAGCTACTTAGTTCCTCCTATGATTCCACACTTTATTGACTAGAATATGTTTTATGATATGAAACTGAACTTATTTTGTTATTTAGTTACTTGGAAAAGTTTGCTTGTGATATCTTTCAAATATTTTCTTGTGTAATGAATTAATATATAGAACGTTTTGTCAAATATATGGCCGTTATAAATATATATTCAATTTTAGTTACTTAATTCCTTATACACTCACCGGCCACTTTATTAGGTACAATAGCTTGTTAATGCATATTTCTAATCAGCCAATCACATGGCAGCAACTCAATGCATGTAGACATGGTCAAGACGATCAACTGCAGTTCAAACCGAGCATCAGAATGGGGAAGAAAGGTGATTTAAGGGACTTTGAACGTGGCGTGGTTGTTGGTGCCAGACGGGCTGGGCTGAGTATTTCAGAAACTGCTGATCTGCTGGGATTTTTAAGCACAACCATCTCTAGGGTTTACAGAGAATGGTCAGAAAAAGAGAAAGCATCCAGTAAGCGGCAGTTCTGTGTATGAAAATTTCTTGTTGATGCCAGAGGTTAGAGGAGAATGGTCAGACTGGTTCCAGCTGATAGAAAGGCAACAGTAACTCAAATAACCACTCGTTACAACCGAGATATGCTGAAGAGCATCTCTGAACACACAACATGTCCAACCTGGACGCAGATGGGCTACTGCCACTCCTGTAAGCTAAGAACAGGAAACTGAGGCTACAATTCACACAGGCTCACTAGAATTGGACAATAGAAGATTGGAAAAACGTTGCCTGGTCTGACGAGTCTCGATTTCTGCTGCAGCGTTTGGATGGTAGACTCAGAATTCGGCGTCAACAGCATAATAGCATGGATCCATCCTGCCTTGTATCAACGGTTCAGGCTGGTGGTGGTGGTGTAATAGTGTGGGGGATATTTTCTTGACACACTTTGGGCCCATTAGTACCATTGTGTCAAGGCCACAGCCTACCTGAGTATTGTTGCAGACCATGTCCATCCCTTTGTGACCACAGTGTACCCATCTTCTGATGGCTACTTCCAGCAGGATAATGCGCCATGTCATAAAGCTGTACTCAAATGGCCTCCGCGGTCCCCAGATCTCAATCCAATAGAGCACTTTTGGGATGTGGTGGAACGGGAGATTCTCATCATGGATGGGCAGCAGACAAATCTGCAGCAACTGCGTGATGCTATCATGTCAACATGGACCAAAATCTCTGAGGAATATTTCCAGTACCTTGTTGAAACTATGCCATGAAGGATTAAGTCACTTCTGAAGTCAAAAGAGGGTCCAACCTGGTACAAGTAAGGTGTACCTAATAAAGTGACTAATGAGTGTATAATTCCATACTTATTGACTAAAATATGTTTTATGATATGAAACTGAACTTTTTTCGTCAATTAGATGCATTGAAAAGTATGCTTGTGATATCTTTACAATATTTTCTTGTGTAATGAAATGGCATAAAGAACGTTTTGTCAAATATGACCCACAAATAGAACAAAATCAGTGGCCCCAAAACTAGATCTTTTATACATATTCCAATAAATATATTTTCCATTTTAGTTACTTAATTCCTCATATAATTCCACACTTACTGACTCAAATATGTTTTATGATATGTAACTGAACTGTTTTGTTAATTAGTTGCTTGGAAAAGTATGCTTGTGATATCTTAACAATATAGATATAGAATGTTTTGTCAAATATATGGCCCTCAAATAGATCAAAATAAATCAGTGGCCCCCAAAATAGATAATTGTTTATGCATAATTAAATGAGTATATTTTCCTTTTTAGTTACTTAATTCCTCATATAATTCCACACTTATTGACTAAAATATGTTTTATGATATGAAACCGAACTTTTTTTGTTGATCGTTATGCTTGTGATATCTTTACAATATTTTATTGTTTAATGAATAGCATATATGAATCAAAATAAATCAAATGGCTGGAAAATAGATTACTGTTTATACATATTTAAATATATTTTCCATTTTAGTTACTTAATTTCTCATATAATTGCACAATTTATTGACTAGAATATGTTTTATGATATGAAACTTTTTTGTTAATTGGTTGCTTTGAAAAGTAAGCTTATGATATCTTTGCAATTTCTTGTTTAATAACATATCTTATAGGATGCAAATATATGGCCCCCAAATATATTAACATTTATCAAATGACCCCAAAATAGATAGTTTATACAGATTTAAATAAATATATTTTCCATTTTAGTCGCTATCCAAGTTTAGTTCCATCTTAATTGCTCATTTAATTCCACACTTATTGATCAAAATACTTTTGTTTTGTGTCGTTAAGTACATTTAGTAAAATATTTAGGCTGTTTTCATGCTATTATTAAATACATAACTTGTGTATTATTCATTTGTTTATATTATGTTATGTTATTGTTTATTTTATTCGCATAAAAATTGATAAAAATAACAATATTCATATATTACAGAAGGGTGACGCGGTGGCGCAGTGGATAGCGCTGTCGCTTCATAGCAAGAAGGTCGCTGATTCGAGCTTCAGCTGGGTCAGTTGACATTCCTGTGTGGAGTTTGCATGTTCTCCCCGTGTTTGTGTGGATTTCCTCCAGGTGTTCCGGTTTGCGCTGGTTCCAAAGACATGCGCTGTAGGTGAATTGGGTAAGCTAAAATTGTCTGTATTGTATGTGTGTGAATGAGTGATGTTTCCCAGTGATGGGTAGCAGCTGGAAGGGCATCCGTTGCGTAAAACATATGCTAGATAAGTTGTTGGTACATTCCGCTGTGGCGACCCCAGATTAATAAAGGGACTAAGCCGAAAAAGAAAATGAATGAATATAATACGGATAACTAGATATTAAAGTTTGAGGACAAACTTTATGGTGGCTTGAAAAGCCGAGTCTGAATTAGCATGTTACTAGCATGAATTAGCAAGTAACTAGCATGATTCTAACATAAATTAGCATGTAACTAGCATGATTCTAGCATGAATTAGCATGATTCTAGCATGAATTAGCATGTTACTAGCATGTTTCTAGCATGAGTTAGCATGTTACTAGCATGTTTCTAGCATGAATTAGCATGTTACTAGCATGATTCTAGCATGAATTGGCATGTTTCTAGCATGAATTAGCATGTTACTAGCATGTTTCTAGCATGATTTAGCATGTTATTAGCATGATTCTAGCATGAATTAGCATGTTTCTAGCATGAATTAGCATGTTATTAGCATGATTCTAGCATGAATTAGCATGTTATTAGCATGATTCTAGCATGAATTAGCATGTTACTAGCATGTTTCTAGCATGAATTAGCATGTTATTAGCATGATTCTAGCATGAATTAGCATGTTACTGGCATGATTCTAGCATGAATTAGCATGTTAATAGCATGATTCTAGCATGATTTAGCATGTTTCTAGCATGAATTAGCATGTTATTAGCATGATTCTAGCATGAATTAGCATGTTACTAGCATGTTTCTAGCAGGAATTAGCATGTTGTTAGCATGATTCTAGCATGAATTAGCATGTCACTAGCATGACTAGCATGTCACTATCATGTTGCTAGCACCTTTCTAGCAAGATTAGCATGTCAGTAGGAAGTTTAAACTGTTAGCGTGTGTTAGAAAAGCTAGTCACAGTCTCTGGGACAGTTGCTAGGGTGCTGAAATTGGTTGCTAGGGAGTGGCTAGTAAGTTTAAAGGTAATCAGTGATTGGCTGCTGGCTAGACTGAGTTGAATGAGGCCAGACTCTAGTCTGTAGGACAGTCTGATGCAGAGTTATGAGCTCACAAAGGTTGATCCAATGTTAAGTAAATGGGAGTCTTTTACAATGGAAGTCTATGGGACAGTTGCTAGGGTGCTGTAAGTGGTTGCTAGGGAGTGGCTAGTAAGTTAAAAAGTCATCAGTTATTGGCTGCTGGCTAGACTGAGTTAAATGAGTCCAGTTAGAAGTCTGTAGGACAGTCTGATGCAGAGTTATAAGCTCACAAAGTTTGACCCAATGTTAAGTCAATGGGACTTTTGGGATTTTTCTGGGTCGTTTTTCGGAAAACCCAAGGTCGGATCAGTTAGAAAAGATATAGCAACCCGAGTCAGACCAGTTTGAAGGTTTGACGAAAGTTTGAAGTATGTAGCTTGAAAGGCCTAGGAGGAGATACACTTAGAAATTAGTCTCAGAAGAATAAGAAGAAGAAGAAGAAGAAGAAGAAGAAGAAGAAGAACTAGATATTAAAGTTTGAGGACAAACTTTATGGTGGCTTGAAAAGCCGAGTCTGAATTAGCATGTTACTAGCATGAATTAGCAAGTAACTAGCATGATTCTAACATAAATTAGCATGTAACTAGCATGATTCTAGCATGAATTAGCATGTTACTAGCATGTTTCTAGCATGAATTAGCATGATTCTAGCATGAATTAGCATGTTACTAGCATGTTTCTAGCATGACTTAGCATGTTACTAGCATGTTTCTAGCATGAATTAGCATGTTACTAGCATGATTCTAGCATGAATTAGCATGTTACTAGCATGTTTCTAGCATGAATTAGCATGTTACTAGCATGTTATTAGCATGTTTCTAGCATGAATTAGCATGTTTCTAGCATGAATTAGCATGTTATTAGCATGAATTAGCATGTTACTAGCATGATTCTAGCATGAATTAGCATGTTACTAGCATGATTCTAGCATGAATTAGCATGTTACTAGCATGTTTCTAGCACAAATTAGCATGTTACTAGCATGTTTCTAGCATGATTTAGCATGTTATTAGCATGATTCTAGCATGAATTAGCATGTTTCTAGCATGAATTAGCATGTTATTAGCATGATTCTAGCATGAATTAGCATGTTACTAGCATGATTCTAGCATGAATTAGCATGTTTCTAGCATGAATTAGCATGTTACTAGCATGATTCTAGCATGAATTAGCATGTTACTAGCATGATTCTAGCATGAATTAGCATGTTACTAGCATGATTCTAGCATGAATTAGCATGTTACTAGCATGATTCTAGCATGAATTAGCATGATTCTAGCATGAATTAGCATGTTACTAGCATGATTCTAGCATGTTACTAGCATGTTTCTAGCATGAATTAGCATGTTATTAGCATGTTTCTAGCATGAATTAGCATGTTGTTAGCATGATTCTAGCATGAATTAGCATGTTTCTAGCATGAATTAGCATGTAACTAGCATGATTCTAGCATTAATTAACATGTAACTAGCATGTTACTAGCATGATTCTAGCATGAGTCAGCTTGTTTCTAGCATGAATTAGCATGTTGTTAGCATGATTCTAGCATGAATTAGCATGTTACTAGCATGACTAGCATGTCACTATTGTGTTGCTAGCACCTTTCTAGCAAGATTAGCATGTCAGTAGGATGTTAAAACTGTTAGCGTGTGTTAGAATAGCTAGTCACAGTCTCTGGGACAGTTGCTAGGGTGCTGAAATTGGTTGCTAGGGAGTGGCTAGTAAGTTTAAAGGTAATCAGTGATTGGCTGCTGGCTAGACTGAGTTGAATGAGGCCAGACTCTAGTATGTAGGACAGTCTGATGCAGAGTTATGAGCTCACAAAGGTTGATCCAATGTTAAGTAAATGGGAGTCTTTTACAATGGAAGTCTATGGGACAGTTGCTAGGGTGCTGTAAGTGGTTGCTAGGGAGTGGCTAGTAAGTTAAAAAGTCATCAGTTATTGGCTGCTGGCTAGACTGAGTTAAATGAGTCCAGTTAGAAGTCTGTAGGACAGTCTGATGCAGAGTTATAAGCTCACAAAGTTTGACCCAATGTTAAGTCAATGGGACTTTTGGGTTTTTTCTGGGTCGTTTTTCGGAAAACCCAAGGTCGGATCAGTTAGAAAAGATATAGCAACCCGAGTCAGACCAGTTTGAAGGTTTGACGAAAGTTTGAAGTATGTAGCTTGAAAGGCCTAGGAGGAGATACACTTAGAAATTAGTCTCAGAAGAATAAGAAGAAGAAGAAGAAGAAGAAGAATAATAATAAGTTTAAGATAGATAACAGTATGCTGGCTTTTCAAGCCACCATAATAATAAGTTTAAGATAGATAACAGTATGCTGGCTTTTCAAGCCACCATAATTATACACTTTTCATTTAGAAAAAAAATAAGAGTTAATTTGAAAAATGTTCTGGTAAAAAAAGCAATATTCATATCTAATGCAGTAACATTTAGAAACTGTTTAATATATAATATATACTCTTTAGGTCTATATTTTCATTAAGGAAATACTCTGGTCAGGATATTATTTACAAAAAGTAGAAATGAGATTAAAAGGACCAGTCTCTGTCGCCATCTAGTGTATAAGTCTGCAACAGAATTTTTTTTGTTGAATTTCACAAAGACTTTAGAAATTTGTAAAACATTTCATAAACAGTAATTTTCTTAATTCATATTAAAACATTTATTTTATTTATAATACGGTAGCATGTACATAAACAGAAAGAGGCTGAGATCCTTCAAAATTACCCAGAATGTTTAAAGCAAGAGACATTCTGCATCTCTTCCATTTCATTATTCCTACAGAGCCATGAACTCAAGCGTATTAAATGTAGCAACGTTGAAAAGTAGTGCAAGTATTGTTATATTGGGAGTCTGATCTTTAACATTTATTTATATGTGGGCAGGAAGGAGCCTGACAGTATAAACTCACACATTGTTCGAGGCCTAGGAAAGCAGGAACCTCTGTTTGTTTCTCAGCTTCACACTTCACAGCATCTGTTAGGGATAGTTCACCCAAAACTGAAAATCTCTGTCATCGATTACTCACCCTTTACTTCTAAACCTGTCTAACTTTCTATCTTCTGTAAACACAAGAAGATCACAAGAGAAGATATTTGTATCGCAAAAGAAGATGTTCTGAAAAATGTTGAACCTGTAACCATTGACCTCCATAGTATTTGTTTTTTCAAATATGGAAGTCAATGGTTACAGCTTATCAGTTTTTATCTTCTTTTGTGTTCAACAGAAGACATTTGTAAAAATGCTGAAAACCTGTAACCATTGACCTCCATAGTATTTGTTTTTCTTATTATGGAAGTCAGTGGTTACAGCTTTTCAGCATTTTTCAAAATATCTTCTTTTGTGTTCAACAGAAGATATTTGGAAAAATGCTGAAAATCTGTAACCATTGACCTCCATAGTATTTGTTTTTTTATTATGGAAGTCAATGGTTACAGCTTATCAGCGTTTATCTTCTTTTGTGTTCAACAGAAGACATTTGGAAAAATGCTGAAAACCTGTAACCATTGACCTCCATAGTATTTGTTTTTTATTATGGAAGTCAATGGTTACAGCTTTTCAGCATTTTTCAAAATATCCTCTTTTGTGTTCAACAGAAGACATTTGGAAAAATGCTGAAAACCTGTAACCATTGACCTCCATAGTATTTGTTTTTTATTATGGAAGTCAATGGTTACAGCTTTTCAGCATTTTTCAAAATATCCTCTTTTGTGTTCAACAGAAGATATTTAGAAAAATGCTGAAAATCTGTAACCATTGACCTCCATAGTATTTGTTTTTTTATTATGGAAGTCAATGGTTACAGCTTTTTAGCATTTTTCAAAATATCCTCTTTTGTGTTCAACAGAAGATATTTGGAAAAATGCTGAAAATCTGTAATCACTGACTTCCATATGCTGCATCCCAATTCGCATACTACCTATCCTAAATAGTAATAGAAAATAGAATTAGTGTGTTCCAAACTGTAGTATGTTGAAAATAGTAGCCTATGCCAAAGGTTCCTAGATAGTGTACGTTGAAATTTGATAGAATAGATGGGGTACTATTTCTGGTAGAGTACTGTGGCCGCTATTTTCCCACAATACATTGCACGCTGGGCGCGAATCCGATTAGAACTACAAACATGGGTAAAAAGTGTCAACAAACTACGAACATGGTGGATGCGCAAGACCGACAGTCAAGTAGAGAGACTTTTTGACTGTTAATTAACATCCAACCCAGGGGTTCCCAAACTTTTCAGCTTACGACCCCTAAAATAACAATTCCAGTGACTCGCGACCCCCACTATCCTCGGAGGTGGTTATAGACAGACAAACATTGCACACAACAGTGCACACACACCAATAGGAACTATATAAACGAGCTTATTGACAACACAAAAAAGTGGCACAGTCTAACAACCATATAATTTTATAGTCATTATTCATTTGTTTCATTTAATATTACACTCACTTAATGAGAACGGTGGGCAATGTTTACAGCACAAAACTATTCTTGGTTTAATTTTGTAGACCGCCACTTGGAGAACGTCCACTATGTTCAGTCGTGGCCTTTATGTTTAATGTATGTGAGTGCCGTAAAGGTGTCAAAAGTGCAACATTGTCGTGAAAATCAATCTGCTGCAACTAAACACTATTGCTGTGTCATTAATCTATCGTAATAACCACAGGGGTCAAAATCCAATGGAAAAAGAACTGAAAGGCTGATAGCTTTTTATTTGCATGTTGTTTTTATGTAACTATTAAATACTATTTTATCTTCTGCGGGTTGTGTATAAATATGGTAATTCTAAAAGTGTAATAACATATATGATATTTTGGAAATCAACAAGTGACCCCCCCCCCCTCATTTTTTTGTGACCCCCACTTTGGGAACCACTGATGTAACCTACTACAAAATATTGAAATCATGTATTCCGTGCTGTGTTTCACTTCCGACAACACTTTAAACTTGTATACAGTTGAAGTCAGAATTATTAGCCCCCCTGAATTATCAGCCCCCGTTAATTTTTTTCCACCAATTTCTGTTTAACGGAGAGAATTTTTCAACACATTTCTAAACCTAATAGTTTTAATAACTCATTTCTAATAACTGATTTATTTTATCTTTGCCATGATGACAGTAAATAATATTTGACTAGATATTTTTCAAGACTCTTCTATACAGCTTAAAGTGACATTTAAAGGCTTAACTAGGTTAATTAGGTTAACTAGGCAGGTTAGGGTAATTAGGCAAGTTATTGTATAAAGATGGTGTGTTCTGTAGACTATCGAATAAATATAACTTAAAGGGGCTAATAATTTTGACCTTAAAATGATGCTTAAATTCAAAACTGCTTTTATTCTAGCCGAAATAAAACAAATAAGACTTTCTCCAGAAGAAAAAATATTATCAGACATACTGTGAAAATTTCTTTGCTCTGTTAAACATCATTCATTCATTTTCTTTTCGCCTTAGTCCCTTTATTAATCAGGGGTCGCCACAGTGGAATGAACCGCCAACTTATCTAGCATATGTTTTACGCAGCGGATGCCCTTCCATCTCTGGGAAACATCCATACACTCATTCACACACATCCACTATGGACAATTTAGCCTACCCAATTCACCTGTACCGCATGTCTTTGGACTGTGGGGAAACCAGAGAACCAGGAGGAAACCCACGCGAACGCAGGGAGAACATGCAAACTCCACACAGAAACACCAACTGACCTAGCCGAGGCTCAAATCAGCAACCTTCTTGCTGTGAGGCGACAGCACTACCTACTGCGCCAGTGCATCGCCTTGTTAAACATCATTTGAGAAATATAAAAAAAGAAGAAAAAAATCAATGTGGGGCTAATAATTCTGACTTATTCTGACTTATTAAATGTATATAAAAACGTGTTTGGACATTAACTTCTGAATGCATATTTATGCAAAGACCTGTGGAGATTTCTCTGCATGAAAGACTCGTGAATAGCAGATTAACCTGCTGCTTCTGCAGTAAGGTAGGAAATCCAATATGAAAGAAACGTGGACAATGTGTGAAGATGATTGACCGGGCGCTTACTTAAGCAACATAACGATCTGTTAATGAGGAAGTGGGATGTCCCAAAGCTAGCATACTCTTCTCTTTCACACTCAAAAGTATGTCCTTTTTTGTGAAGAAAAGCTTTCATGTATAAGTGGGTGAATTGGGATGCAGCAATTGACTTCCATAGTATTTGTTTTTCCTATTATGGAAATCTATGGTTGAAGAATTTCAGCATTTTTCAAAATGTCTCTTTTTGTTCAATTGAAGATATTTGTAAAAATGCTGAAAACCCGTAATCACTGACTTCCATAATAGGAAAAACAAATACTATGGAAGTCAATTGCAGTGTCACAATTCACCCACTCATACTTATTCACCATTCTAAAAGTGTGTATTGACACAGCAATTGACTTCCATAGTATTTGTTTTTTCCTACTATGGTGTTGAGTGGTTACAGGTTTTCAGGATTTCTCTAAATGTCTTTTTTTGTCTTCATCGGCATAATGAAACCATTTGAGGGAGGGTAAATAGCGAGTACGTTTTCATTTTTGGGTTAACTATCCCTTTAATGAACAGGTTTGAGCTCCGTTCTCTGTTCATCCATTCTTCCACCCTGAACCTTCAGCAACAAAGAAAAGAAATCCTCATCGTCCATCGGCCCTGGAGCTGCACTGCGCTGCTCCTCCAGACGCCCCTGGGCCTGATCAAATCAAACAGAAAACAATTGTAAAAAATATCAGATAAATGTACACTAAGCAAGACTGACTGGCACTTAAACACTGTTGCTCATTGTATTTGATTTGATATGTTGTGCACATTTGTAAGTTGCTTTGAATGGTGTCTGCTCAATAAATACATTTGTTAAAAAAATAATAACTTTGATTATTCAGAGAAAACCTAATCCTTTTTAAAAATCCATAGTTAGTTATGATGATTATTAGTTATCAAATTTGGGTAATAATCATTTAAAATATAAAATTAAGAATAGCATTGAAAGGAAAAAAGAGAAAAAAAAAAAAACTTAATTTGTGTTCAAAAAAAGATATCTTGAAAAATATAACCATTGACATATATAGCATTTGCTTTTTCTTATTATAGAAGTCAGTGGTTACATGTTTTCAGCATTTTTCAAAATATCTTCTTTTGTGTTCGACATGATATTTTGAAAGATGCTGAAAACCTGTAACCCTCGACTTCCATAGTATTTGTTTTTCTTATAGAAGTCAGGTTTTCAGCATTTTTCGAAATATCTACTTTTGTGTTCAACATGATATTTTGAAAAATGCTGAAAACCTGTAACCATCGACTTCTATAATAAGAAAAAACAAATACTATGGAAGTCAGGTTTTCAGCATTTTTCGAAATATCTACTTTTGTGTTCAACATGATATTTTGAAAAATGCTGAAAACCTGTAACCATCGACTTCTATAATAAGAAAAAACAAATACTATGGAAGTCAGGTTTTCAGCATTTTTCGAAATATCTACTTTTGTGTTCAACATGATATTTTGAAAAATGATGAAAACCTGTAACCATCGACTTTCATAGTATTTGTTTTTTCTTATTATAGAAGTCAATGGTTATGATGATGATTAGTGGTCAAATTTAGGTAAGAATCATTTAAAAAATAAAATTAAGAATAGCCTTTAAAGGAAAAAAAAAGAGAAAGAAAAATATCTTAATTTGTGTTCAACAAAAGATATCTTGAAAAATGCTGAAAATCTGTAACCATTGACTTATATAGTATTTGCTTTTTCTTATGGAAGTCAGTTGGTTGCATGTTTTCAGCATTTTTCGAAATATCTACTTTTGTGTTCAACATGATATTTTGAAAAATGCTGAAAACCTGTGACCATCGACTTCCATATTATTTGTTTTTTCTTATTATAGAAGTCAATGGTTATGGTTATGATGATGATTAGTGGTCAAATTTAGCTAATAATCATTTAAAAAATAAAATTAAGAATAGCCTTATAGAAAAAAAGAAATAAAAATATCTTAATTTTTGTGCAACAGGATATTTTGAAAAATTCTGAAAACCTGTAACCATTGATTTCAGTGGTATTTATTTATTCTTACTAACAAAGTCAATGGTTACAGGCTTTCAGCATTTTTCAAAATAATCCATAGTTAGATGATTATGATGATGATTAGTTGTCAAATTTAGGTAATAATCTTTTAAAAAATCAAATTAAGAATAGCCTTGAAAGAGGAAAAAAGGCATGAGGGAGTTTTATTTATTAATTAGATGAGCAAATCTGCAGCTTGTGCTGGTGCATAAAATTGAGCATGAAATTAATCATTATTATTTTGTGGTGATAACAACCATATATACAACTGTATATAGACATTGCGTGTGTGTTACAGTATGGGGCGACAAGGTGGTGCAGTGGGTAGCGCCGGCTGGGTTAATTGGCATTTCTGTGTGGAGTTTGCATGTTCTCTCCGTATCGGCGTGGGTTTGCTCCGGTTTCCCCCACAGTCCAAAGACATGCGCTATACAGTAGGTGAATTGGGTAAGCTAAATTGTCCGTAGTGTATGAGTATTTGTATGTGCACTGTATGAGTGTGTGTCCTGGTACTCCATGTCGGGGGTTGAGCGTTGGGCTAACAACCCACCTAATAAAAACTAGATGTTACGAAACACCAATATGGTGTGGCTAAATACCAACTTCGATATAAATAGCCCTTGGAGTAAGTAAGTGTTACAGTGTGTGTTTGTGTGCATACAGGTTTTTGTGGTTTATGAGGACAAAATTGTATAATGACATGCTTTGACCTTGCACTCTATTGTGGTGATTTATGAGGACATGTCTTGTGTCCTTGTAATTCAAAACTGTTAATACACATTCAGTATATGCCACAGGTTTTCTATGAGAGTTGAATTTAGGGCTAGGGGTAAGGTAAGGCCATAAAATAAGCAGTTTTACACAAGTTTTCAAAGTACTTATTTTAAATTGAACTACACTGTTTAGATTTACTATGATCTTCTATGTGAAGCTGCTTTGACACAATCTACATTGTAAAAGCGCTATACAAATAAAGGTGAATTGAATTGAACTGAATTGAAATAAGCTCAAACAACTTAAGTCTTGTTGTTTTTTTGCGACAACATAATTGTTTTATGTTCAATCCATTTAAACTTGTAAGAAAAAAATAAGTTTTCTTAATTCTTTCATGTTATTCCAACACAAATCGATGGTGTGAAAATTAATTTTATAATTTATTATTCTTATTATTTATTATTAACTTTATTAACTATTTATTATTATTCTTATTAACTTTATTCATTCATTCATTCATTTTCTTTTCGGCTTAGTCCCTTTATTAATCAGGGGTTGCCACGGCGGAATGAACCGCCAACTTATCCAGCATATATTTTAAACATAGGATGCCCTTCCAGCTGCAACCCATCTCTGGGAAACATCCACACACACTCATTCACACTCATACACTCCTGACAATTTACCTTTTTGCTGTGAGGCGAGAGCACTACCTAATGCGCCACCGCATCACCTATTTTAATTCTATAATAATCAATATTATTTTTTTAAAATTTAAGTGGATTGAACATAAATCAATTAAGTTATCCCTAAATATAACCTCAAGAACTGTGTTGTTTCAGCTTACTTTTAAATAAGTTGAATAAACAGCAAATATGTATTTTTTGAGTGTACAGTATAACATACAATATGCCTATGAAGAGTCCTCATAAACCACCAAAACCAACATGTGTATCAGTGTGTGTGTGTGTTTTTTTTTTTTCAGAAAGACTAAACAACATCTGTGAAGCTCTTACTTGTGTGTTGACGATCATGTTGTAGAAGTCCTCGTTGGGTGTTTGCGTGGGAACTGTCCGGTTGACCTCTGTGGTCCTCCAGATGCTGCTCTTCCTCTGTTTGGTTTTGGCCAGAGGAGCTGGAGGAGCAGAGGGAGCGTCCAGCAGCTTTGCTCTCTGGTCATCGAGTCGACGACCCTGAGATGTCGCCAGCAAATCGAAGAACTCTTCCTTCTGCAGGGATGTCATGGAGGAAAACACCACTGTTGGGGACAATATGATCAGTGAGGAAAAACATACTCAAGTAAAAGTACTCAAGTAAAATGTAGTGCAATTAGAGTAAAAGTATCTGTTCTTAACACTACTGAAATTAGTTGTAGAAATCTGCTGAGATTCTAGTGCATTTGCCAAGCCCAGAGGGTTCATAACAGCTGCAGAAAATCAACCAGGTGCACATGCAATCTGAGACTGCATGCAATCAAAGACTATGGAATGCACAATACATGTCACTCGTATAGTTTTGAATGGGGAAAAGTGTAATGGTCAATATGGTGAATGGAGCCCCGCCTTCTAGTAAAGGAGCCAATCATCGATTACTATAGACTGATATTCTGGGGGAGGGCCTCGAACCAGTCGTGAGTTTCTGCAGATTTTGTTTGATTCGAACGTTTGGAAATTAAATTAAAGAGACAGTCGTTGTTTAATTTTACTGGTGATTCCTAATGTGAAACTTAATCGTAAGCTTGGCTAGCAATTTTGGAGAGTTTGATGTTTTCTTATTCAAACAGAATGCCTGAGCAAACTGCCCGAGAGGTGCTTCAAAGATGGCCGCTGAGTGAAATGACCTGCCTTAAAGCAGTTGTTCTCATTTCTGGTCCTCTGGCCCTCCCTCCCTTCACATTTTGTATGTTTATCCTTACTTAACACAGCTGATTCAGATCATCAGCTTGTTAACAGAGCGATCCATGAACTGATCCTTGTGTGTCAAATAAGAGAGGCATACAAGCTTTGCAGGGTGGGGGGCCCTGAGGACTGAAATTGAGAACCTAAGCCTTAAGGGACTTTAATGCAATGCTTTTAATGCACACACCTAACCCAAGGATGGCCAAACTTGATCTTCGAGGGCTGGTGTCCCTACAGAATTTTGCTTCAACACTAATCAAGCACACCTGAAAAAACTAATCAGTGGCTGCGTCTGAAATCGCCTACTACTCAGAAGCTACTACAGTACATTTGAATTTACTACACAACCGTTGTTCTATGCAGTACTACATCCACCATTTCTCATTGTCACATAACCTACCTGTGTCAGTTGCGTCACTTCAGTCCCATTCATGAATTCTCTCGTGTGGCATCATGGGATAACATAGCATCCATCGAATGCGCACTTTTTTGCCGTAAGTAGTAGGTCATCCAGGTACTTCTTGCCTACTGTTTTTCGAATACTACAAATTCGGACATACTAGTCGGCTCGCATACTGTTTTTAGCGTACTGTATAGTATGGAAGTATGCAATTTCAGACGCAGCCAGTGTCTTCAAGATCACTAGAAAGCTAAAAGCAAGTGTGTTTAGTTAAGGTTGGAGTAAGACAATGCAGGACAACGGCACTCCAGGCACTCCAGACTGCCCATCTCTGACCTAACCCTACCCCTCACAGCAACATCACTTGCTCTATTGAGTGCATGTGTCTGAGACTGCATGCCTGAGATTGCGCATCTGCAGCCAAATACTATTGAAAAAATCTATTTAAAAAAATGGTCTGAACCACTCGCCCGGACAATCGTCAGTTTATAGCCATCAATGATTGGCTCCCTTACTTGAATGTGAGGCTTCATATGTCATATTTGCCTTGTTACACTTTATCCCATTCAAAATTATGAATGTGTATTGTGTATTCAATAGTCTTTGCTATCACGCCAGAAAGAGAGTATAGTTTCTAACAATATTGGCCTAGAAAATAGTATATTTTCATTATTATTACACAATGCATTTACAGAAGACTCGAACTTTAAATAGGAAAATTATCCACACAGTTTTTTTTATTTATTTTTTATAAAATGTTAATGGTCAAATCCGACTCAATTCATTATGCTAAGCTAAATGTTACATTGCCAGAACAAGAAATTGGCTGAATGGATTGAAAAATGGTTCAAGTCAGCTGTTTAACACTAGGAGAGTAGTGAGTATTACGCTGTGAAAATTATTCCACTTTGTATCCTGCAGATTAAGGCCCTTCCCTTTACCCCTACCCTTCGTTTTGCATGTTCACGTAAAGGGGTAGGGGTGTCCCACTTCTCATTAGCTGGAAGTCGTAGGGCTAAAGGGAAAGGGTAGATAGTCCTCGAAATTGAGATTTTTCAGGACCACACTTGAAACCAAGGGGTAAGAAAATTTCCCAGAATACACCAGCCACAACGGCAGTTTTGCTGAACCCGGAAGTCAGGAGATCCACAAATTAGTATTTTTTTTTGTCATTATTACTCATTTTTACAGCAAACAAGTACATGTTTTAATATATTCATAACCGTGTTCGTGTTTTACCGTCATGCTTTAAAAAAAACCCCTGCTAAATTTGGCTTTTAATAATCCCTATTAATAACTCCTGTACAGCAGTCCCACAACATTCTGACACTCCATGACACTGGAATACCTTGTCAGAAAAGTCTAGTGGCTGGGAATGAACTTTCACAGTGTCTGCTATAATGTTAATATTGTTTTCGTGTGTTTACATGGATAAATATTGCCACGGTGTAAATACACAGTATAGTTACGATCTTATTGCCACATTAGATCATTATGATAACATGATATTGCTGCCTTCAGTGATTTCCTGAAGATAAATACCAAAAAATAACACAACTAGAATAACTACAGCAGTCGCAATCGTCTGATCTCATATGAAGAGATCACAATGACATATGATGATGTGTGCAGGTGCGGTCACATTTCTTAGGGGTAACTTTTGAAGCCCTTCACACTCTGTTTCAAGGGCCAAGTGGAAGGGTTACAAGATAGAATAGAATTGGGATTGGGCCTAAACATGTAGGTTGATGCATTGCAGAGCATAAATCTGTAACCTTAAAGGCACAAAATCTAACCCTGACGATGTGTTAATGCTTAGGTTATGCACTTTGAATGATGACTAACAAGCTATGAGTGTCCAGCAGGTGGCGCTGCAAACCAAGCACATGCAGCACTGACAGAACAGTGGTTGAAAACGTAACATTCTGTAGCGCATTTAGTGATTATTTAAGGCCATTTGAAAATTGCAGTCATCATACAGTAGTTTAATGATTTAGCATCTTCCTTGACACTTTTAATGCTTCCACACTGTACATGTTTTCTGCATTTATAAAGCGTCCATATCTTGAGGTCAATCTGTCTAATCCCTCCTGTGTCTAATGTGATTTTTCCATGCCTGATTTGATTGCATGGGAATCGCAGGACTGATTGTACTTAGCCAATCAAAGTAGACAAGAAAAAATAAAGACTGCAGATTGATGAAAAGCAGTTAAATAAAAGTATCAATACAGCACTAAAATGTACCCAAGTAAAAGTACACATTTATTAAAACTTCTTAGTAAAGTACAATTCCTGATAAAAGCTACTCACTTTCAATAGTATGAATATTTGTAATTCTTAACTTTACACCACTGCATACGATTCACATGAGCATTGTTGAAGCCCTGGTTCACAGTGTTTTCTCTAATTATTACCTGTGGTAGAATAGGTGTGTGTTTACCTCTCTGGCTGTGGCGAGGTGTGCTGGGCTCAGAGTAGCATCTCCTGCGGTGCTCCAAGCGAAACGAGCAGCGCTGGTCATTGAGCCGACGACCCTCCTGTATCGTATATAACAGCTCACACAGAGCGTCAGGGAAATCTGGAGATAACCTGTGAACCTGAACAACAAGTCATCATTAGGAAATAGTTGGCACAGGCAGTACAAATTTTCTCCAGTGCAACATTAAAGAAGATTTAATTCTTACTGTAGGGAACAATTCTCACTATTAACCTGTTACTTATTGTTCTTATTATTAAGATAATGGCTGTTTATTATTAGTATAAAGTACATACTCTGCATGATCTTGTTCTACAAAGCTAATCCTACCTTAATACCTACTACCTTAATAACTATTAATAAGCTGCAAAGTATTAAAATGTTGAGCGAAAAGTCTTAGTTAATGGTTTGTTAATAGCAAGTATTGTACATTAAAATAAAGTGGTAAATTTTATTTTAAGTTTATTTGTATAGCACTTTTCACAATAGTTATTATTCCAAAGCAGCTCCATAAAATGAGCACATCATTACATTACAGTCAAAATCAGGTTTGACTGAAGAGTTTTAGCTGAAAATGTGTTTCTCTGTGATTCAAAAGTAAAAGTGCAAGCCGTTAAGCGTAAAAAAATAAATAAATAAAAATAAAGCAAAAGGAAATCAAGAGAAAACCTCTGCCTTCCTATTATATATTGAGGTATTATGAAGAGAAATTATCATCCTATGCAAGAAACTGAATATTATTTAAAATGTGTTGCCTTTTAATCGACAGCTGTTTCTTAAGATGAGGTAAATAACGTTCAGTTTTTTGCATAGACTGATTGTTTCACGTCATAAGACCTCAGTGCATCATCTCGAGCCATGTGTATTAATTTAGCTTTGCCCATGTGTGTTTTTTTGATGCACAAAGTGCTGGCAGCCATTGACTTGCACATTACGAATCACTAAGCACCATGTTTTTAATGAAAAATCTAATGTAATAATCGATTGCAGGAAAAAAAAACCCCATCAAACTGAGGATGATAAACAGCTTATTTTACAATTTCCTCGGTGGCTTTGGTGTATTTCTCACAACACTATTTACATTTGCACAACAGTTAATGCATTTCTCAAAACAATTAGTACAAACTGCTGTTGATAACCTGCAAAAGCGTGTCACTTGCTCCAAATGGAGAGCTCATTTCTCAAAAGCAAGTATTCATGTCAATAAGTGTCAGTGTCATCAAGATGAAAAGTCCTGACTTCATTGTTTTTGAACAAGATAGTCAGATGGCTGTCATGTTTTCATTATGACAGTTTACTCTGTACATTTTTTCCAATCCAAAAACGTCAGATTTTGGGGATGCTTCCTGAAAATGCTCAAGGCAGCACTATATAATATTCACACAGCCATTTGAGAACTACAGTAAAGTTTGACATCACTGCATTTAGTAAGGTATCTGAGTACAAGACACTGGATATGTGTTTCACATCTTTACTGCATTTGGTCTTTGCCATTCTAATTTATTCACAGCATTGTGCAAAAGAATAAATACACCCTTATTTTCAACGCACATAAACTTCCTTTGGGTAGAGCTGTGCACAACTGTAAACAATATTGCAGGACATATTGGAACTGATCCTACAACACACATAGGTCTGTAAATCCTTCATGAAATTGATCAATTTAGAAGACATTTTCAGGAAAAAAAATATTTAAAGATTTTTTTTAATCAAATTTGCTTGACGCATATTGTTAACAAGTCATTACATACAAAAAATTGAACTAAAGTAATGAAATGAGGACTTTTAGTTTTATATGGAATGACTATTCAGCATTCACAAGTTTAGTTCATTTTGACTGACACCACATAAGCATATGATAATTATATAAAACAGCAGAGAGTCGTATGAAAGCAGTTGATGCATGTCCAAAAGCATTTGCAATTTGTTGGAGGGAATGAGAAACTGCTACTGTGATGTGCACAAATGAATAATTGTTTGGAGAAATGCATTAACTGTCGTGCAAATGTAAATGGTGTTGTGAGAAATGCACCAAAGCAACTGAGAAAAACTGTCATTTCTAAGTCAACTTCAGATGCTTAGGAAAGTAACATCCAATCCTCAATTCCTGTTGCACATTTTAAATTAGCAATTGTTTGCAAATATATGAAAATATTAGAATCTACTTTTGTAATTTCCTCTTAAAATACCTTTGAAAACTAACTTGGAAGATAGTTTAAAGAAAAAACACTTCCTAAGTCCAATATGGTAGATATTGTAATTAAATAAAGTCTTTAAATCATTTAAGTGCACATTAGTTGCTATAAATCTCGGGTCAGTGTAATTAATTTATTGAATTTTTAGAAAGTTAATCATTTTAGTGAGCAAGTTTAATTCAATCAAAGGGACAATAAAGGCATTTCATATGTTACAAAAGATTTCGCTTTCGAGCTTGACAACATTTATAAAACATTTCTGAGCAATAAATTAGTGTATTGGAAGGTTTTTTTGAAGGGTCATGTGACTCTGAAGACTGGAGTAGTGATGTTGAAAATGCAGCTTTGCATCACATGATTATATTACATTTTTAAACATGTTCATACACAATTTTAATTTAAAGAGTAATATTATTTATTTATAGATTTTTAAAAAATTTTAAATCAAATACTTAAATATCTTTGATACTGTTTAATGAACAGAAAAAATATTACACACCCCAAAATTGGCTATTTTATAACCTTATATGATAAATCAATAGCAATAACTAGTACACTAATAACACTAAAACTGCTCTTTAGCTTGTCCCGCCCCAACATAGTGATTCAATAGGAACTACGTCAGCACAAGAAGAACTGCACTTTTAAAAGCATTTTCTCAGTGCATTTAGACATATTACAAAATTTTAGTATCCTTATAAGACTTTACCGTTGGCTTTGCATCATCAGGGCTCAGTCTGTCTCTGGGCCGCAGCTTTACTTCTGCCAGAGCGATTGGTTTATCTTGTGGCATCTTCTCTGGTCTCGCAGACATATGTTCAGCTGTCCCGTCTGACAACCTCTTATCCGTTTTTGTAACATTTTCACATCCCGTTTTATCCTCCTGTTGACTTGCATTCCTCTCCTCACTCATTTCTTTTGGTGTTGCTTCACTCTCACTTTCTCCTACTTGGACATTGTTGTGATCCTGCGAACTGCCCTCTTCTGTAATGCCACCAGAATCATCGTTTGTGTTTTCGTCAGCCGTCCTCACTCTCAGAACGCTCTTTCCTCTCTCTCTGCTGTTTATCACATCCGAAGGTTCATCCCCCTCCTCCAGAATGACAAGAAGTTCCAACTGCTTGTCCGCCGAGGTTTCAACTTTGACCTCGCAGGAGTCCATCGTAGCTTCAGCCGAGCTCTCCATAGAGGAAAATACGAGAGCCTATAAAAAGAATTCAGAGAAGCCTAATTTCCATATATTGAGCATGTCGAGACACTTGAGAGATTATATAGCGGAATATATATTAACTAGAATATGAACTGTGGCTAGTCGTTGATTTAGATATCGGGTGAGGTTTCACGGCCCTGCTTACCTTCTCAACCTTAAAGAAGAGTTAAAATGAGGTCTTCTGAGCGGAATGTCAAGTAAAGCCCACATGCATCTCACCTCCGTGTACGGACATGCATTAACTCCCACATATCTCAGGCAAAACTACATCTGACAAACGAGTCTGAAAAGGGCTAAAAGCTGACACGATGCATCGACAACTCTCACAGTCTGCTTGATCTGTCTCTTCCTGTTCCTCTCTCTTATGGCCACGATCCACCCCTCTTCATTTGGCTCATTTCAGTTGACCTAGTGGCGTAACTGCATGTACAGAAATAACACATTATGGAAATGTATATTACAGTTAGCTTGGTTAAATGAACTGGCTTTAATGCCAAGCTTTTAAAAAAAATGTTAAGTATTAGAAATGTGTGCTGACGCTCACTTGCATGTTGAAACTGGCGGCCTGTTTGTTTAACACAGTCTGTGGTTTTGCAGATTTCCTGTTGACTACTAGCAAAAAGAGAAGTTAGACTTGGTGACAGAGAGCAAGACCTGAGCATGAAGGAGAAACTAATTATCTAGCGTTTGAAATAAGACACTTGACGGTTCATGTTCTGTTTTGCACTGAAAAACGAGTTTTGTTTCTCCCCTGTTGATTGCAGCTCAGACCGAAAGCCTCCAGGCTATAACACGATGTCATGTAAACTATGCACTTTGTAGAAAAGGAATCTTGCATGTGTTGTGCAACTCAATGCATGCAAGAATATCGAAGTTCATGAGGTAGAAGTAATACTGTTGCACTCTTATAAATAAAGGTGCAAAGAAGAACCAGATAAGGGGTTTAAGAGACTTGTTAAGTTCCCCAAAAACCTTTTAGTGCAAGGTTTTTTAATCCAAGTATAAAGACAGTGACCTTTTGTGAGGTGAATAATTTTCATGGGTGTCAAAATGTCTTTATGGAACCATCAATGCCAATCAAGAAGCATTATTATTTTATTCATTATTTGAATTAAAGAGTGAGAGTGTCTGGGTGAATCTTATAGACATGAGTTTCACACAGTAAACTATTGAAAGAATGAACAAACATAATTTTATGAACAAACTGATAACTTGCTAATTTAAATTGATAGATAGATAGATAGATAGATAGATAGATAGATAGATAGATAGATAGATAGATAGATAGATAGATAGATAGATAGATAGATAGATAGATAGATAGATAGATAGATAGATAGATAGATAGATAGGGATGGATGAATGAACAGACAGCGATAGATTGACAGACAGACAAACAGACATGATAGGTAGATGAATGGACGGATAGATAGATGGATGGATGGATGGATGGATGAATTAATGATAGATGAACAGACAGACAGAGATAGACAGACAGACGGACGGACGAATGGATGATAGACGAACAGAGACAGACAGACGGATGGATGGATGATAGATGAACAGACAGACATGGATGGATGGATGGATGAATGAACAGACAGATGGATGGATGATAGATGAGCAGACATGGATGCATGGATGGATAGATAGATGGATAGATAGATGGAATAATTGATGATAGATGAACAGCCAGACAGAGATAGATAGATTGACAGACAGATGGACGGATGGATGATAGACGAACAGAGATAGATAGATAGATAGATAGACAGACAGACAGACAGACAGACAGACAGACAGACAGAGATGGATAGATAGACAGAGATGAATGGATAGATAGACAGAGATGGATGGAGGGATGGATGAAAGAACAGACAGAGATAGATAGACAGATGGATGGATGGATGATAGACGAGCAGACATGATAGATAGATGAATGGACGGACAGATGGATGGATGGACAGAAGGATGAATTGATGATAGATGAACAGACAGACAGAGATAGATAGATAGACAGACGGACGGATGGATGATAGACGAGCTAACATGATAGATAGATGAATGGACGGACGGACGGATGATCGATGGATAGAAGGATGAATTGATGATAGATGAACAGACAGAGAAAGATGGATGGATGGATGGATGATAGATGAACAGACAGAGATGGATGGATGGATGGATGAATGAACAGAGATAGATAGACAGACAGATGGATGGATGATAGACAAGCAGACATGATGGATAGATAGATGGATGAAATGATGATAGATGAACAGAGATTGATTGACAGACAGACGGACGGACGGACGGATGGATGACAGACAGACAGACAGACAGACAGACAGACAGACAGACAGACAGACAGACAGACAGATAGATAGATAGATAGATAGATAGATAGATAGATAGATAGATAGATAGATAGATAGATAGATAGATAGATAGATAGATAGATAGATAGATAGATCATGCTTTGAAATTCATTTTTTGTTTTGTGAGATTCATTCTCCAGTAAAGATGTGAAAGTTTTAAGTGTAAACTTGCATATGTAAGGAAAAAATCTATTTGAGGCGATGCTCATAAAAAAGTTGTATTATTTAGTTTTGCTTCTTTGTGTGTTCATTTACCTAACCATGCAATAGGACTCCGCTGACACCGTGTGTTCATATTTACTTTTGCATTCGCCGAATATCTATTTCCATGCAAGGGCACGTTTTATGTCTGTCAATCGCTAGGGGACTCCAGCGTGGTGATGCATGGACACACACTCACTCTGTTAGTCACACACTCATCTAGATTAATGTACTGCTCAGGATGTTGCAGCCGCAGCAGCCCATCACAGGCAACGGGCCCAACGCAAACCGCGGTGTCAGTTTGAGCGTTCACCCGGGAATGCACCCACTTAACTCAATTCACCCAGCCGCTCAACATCGCCCCGATGGAGCAGACCCCGCGGGCCTCGAAGGCACAGAGAACGGACACGACAACCGCAGAGATATCGGAGATATCCTCCAACAGATTATGACGATTACCGACCAAAGTTTAGACGAAGCTCAAGCAAAGTGAGTTATTTTAAATGATTTGAAATAAAAACTTACAAGTTCAACGTTAGCATTGTGCTAACGGTCGCGTGAAAGAGTCTGCTAAAACATTTAATAATCATAACTTTGTGTATATCAAATTCATATATTCTATTAAATATTTAAAAGATACATTTATAAGTCATTTAAGAGGATTTAATATATTTAAGAAATAAATTGTATCATTTATCAGACTATGCTGAAGTTCACGGGCTTAGCTGCTTTTGTTTACGTTTTTCTTGTCTTCAAACCAAACTATTTATCCTCACTTTTTTCATTATATATCACCAAAAATTACGCTTTCTTAATATATTCATTAAAATAAAACAATTAACGTTTATTCTATCAAAACTATAACTTTATTCTATTCACTCCACAAAGCACAAATCACTGCCTGAAGCTAAAGTGAAAGGCTAGTGAGGCAGGACAATCGGCGTACTTAACGATAATGATTTTAAAAACGTCTTATTTATCTGTAAAGCAGGTTGTGTAATGATTCGTTTTGATTTTCATCACTATTTTAACGGGTGTTTGTTTGTGAGACACTATTTGTTATAGCGATAGCATGCTAACTTTAGCTAACTGACTTTTGTCTGTTGTTTTGTGACAGAAAACACGCTCTGAACTGTCATCGTATGAAACCGGCCTTATTCAGCGTCCTGTGCGAAATTAAAGAGAAAACTGGTGAGTGGTGGTCATGCATTTTGTTTTAAAACTGGTAAATATCATAACCGCAACTTTATAATTGGTTTAAAAGTTGGCATTGGATTCAGCACAGGCGCCATGTTCTGCAAGAACAAAGCCAGATAGTGTGTACCTCATAAAAAATACTACAACTCCATTTATATCAGTTATCTTAATTTGAGTAACACATCTTTTGCATGCAATACTTAATTTGAAGGTAAACAGAACCATTTATGTGTAATGACTAGATTTGACCAGAGTTGTAGCCATTTAAACCAAAAAAATCAACCTTTGCCCCCAAAAAATAAATAATAAAAATCAAAAGAATTTGCATGTCATACTGAAATATTTGCATGTGTTAAAATGATATAAGTAATAAGAAATAAACAAACAAATACACAAAAAATACTAATAATAATGCATAGTTTTTGCATGTCATACTGAAAAATTTGCATGCGTTAAAATAAAATGCAATGTCTGATCACATTTCCATATCAAACGAAATTGTAATTCCTTCTCTTAAATGTTCTCTTATTGGCCTTACGTTAGCAGTATAATCTCTAACCCGTTTATTTGGATTTGCTAGCTCAATATTTGCATGTTAGGAAATCAGTACAACTTAAATAGTTCCAAATATTTGACTTTTACTTCCTCCTGCATATCAACACAAGTGTTTTTTGCATGAAGCATCCTTTCATTTACATGCACGGATTAAACAGTAATGTGTTGATTTTACATGAAGACTAAGTTTAGGAAAGCCCATAAGGGGACTGAGATGTTTACTCTGATGGTTAGTAATTAAATGGCCTTGTGCCTAATGGAGTCTTTTAATTTCCGTGGTTTGGCACGCTCTCTTACAGCCTGTGGTATTGCATGCTGTGTGTGTGTCATTAATCATACAGTGCTTCCATGACCTATATACTGCTTAATCCACAGCGCTGACATGATACATTGACCTTCACATTGTCAAGTACATACAGAAAGCTTCTACTTATTACAGTATTCGCAGCAGAATAAAGCGGTACATAGGATTTTTTCAGTGATGGCACAGGAACTGGTGAAATTACTTATTCGGTCTAAGGTTTTGCCCTTGACCGGCGCTTTTAACCTTCATGTTGCTTGAGGGAGGCTGAGCAGCTTAATGGAAATGACATAGAAATGGAAATAAAAACTGGCATGACCATATCAGTCACACTGATATATATATATATATAGACCATTTTGGGGGATGTAAACAAACACAATGGTCCCAACGTATTCCCTGTTTTACATTTTTAATTTATATAGCGTCAGAGAATCCAAAAAGAGAGACATTTTGATAAATAATGTTATGATAGCTGTTTTAACATTGAGTTATGATTGAATTGCCTCTTGTTACAGTTATAAAATAGTTTGATAACAAGCAGGAAATTACCATATTGAAGTGGTCTAAATATATATATATATATATATATATATATATATATATATATATATATATATATATATATATATATATATATATATATATATATATACGCACACACACACACACACACACACACACACACACACACAGTTGAAGTCAGAATTATTTGCCCCCTATGATTTTTTTTATTTATTTTTTAAATGTTTCCTACATTGTTTAACAGATTCAGGAAATTTTCACAGTATGTTTGATGATATTTTTTTTTCTTCTGGAGAAAGTCTTATTAATTTTATTTAAGCTAGAATAAAAGCAGTTTTTAATTTTTCAAACACCATTTTAAGGTCAAAATTATTAGCCCCTTTAAGTTTTTTTTTTTTTTTTTTTTCCCGATAGTCTACAGAACAAACCATCGTTATACAAATAAACAGGGGGGCTAATAATTCTGTCCTCAACTGTGTGTGTGTGTATATATGTGTATATATATATATATATATGATTTATTTATTTATATATGATGTATTTATCAGATTTTTATGCCAGTTAAACAAACAAACATGAAAGAGAAAATAACAGTACTAATATAATAAAATAAATAAATAAAAATAAACCTCACTATAACCCTCATATTGTGCAACAAACAGTATATGATGTGCATTTATTTTACAAATTAAGCATATAAACGGGTCAATTCTGAAAGTTGAGGTTGGCAGCATGGTGTGTTAGGTAAAATAATGATAATAAAAGAAAAATACAAATTTAAAAGGGAAGATATAATAAAATGAATAGGCTGGGGGAGTGACATGTTCTTCAGACTTGTGGTTTTACAGTATCCGCATTAGTACTCATCTGGAAATTACAGACTAAAACTGCAAGATGGGCAACCATTCATTCTACAGGGACTGCTTCAAGTTTCAGAGATTTAACATGCTGCAAAAATGGTAACCAAATGTTAGAAAATGTAATCACTTAACCTTGAAGACGATGTTTAATTTTTTTCTAATTTGACAAAAAATAATCTATTGAGTATGGGATCGGGGTTGAGGAGACTTCCACTGAAACAAATACACAGCTGAGCTTATAATGACAGAAAAGCTATTAATTCAGAAAAATACAATGGTAACTCACAGTTCGGGGGTAGAACTCCAAACAGGCCATTGAAGAGAGAAGGATCAATTTTATTAGATGTAATCATGAAAATGGGGGCAGCACGGTGGCGCAGTGGGTAGACCAATCGCCTCACAGCAAGAAGGTCACTAGTTCGAGCCCGGGCTGGGTCAGTTGTCATTTCTGTGTGGGGTTTACATGTTCTCCCCGTGTTGGCGTGGGTTTCCTCTGGGTGCTCCGGTTTCCACCACAGTCCAAAGACATGTGATACAGGTGAATTGAAGAAGTTAAATTGTCAAAGTTAAGTATATATATATATATATATATATATATATATATATATATATATATATATATATATATATACTTTCTTAGATCTGTAAATACAATATAAATCATATTCATACATGTAGATAGATAACATGCTACATTAAATGTTACTATTTATCTTTTATAAGCTCATATATTTTCATAGGGGCTACCTTGGCAGTCAAAATGTATGACCAAAAATATCATTATTACTAGTAAAATAGTTTTTTCTTTTTTAGCAATATCTTAGTAAAGATATTATCTCCATATTATCTATAATCTCCATCGTGCATTTATTTATTTATTTATTTTACAGTTGAATTATTTTAATACATCTAATGTGCTGTGAAAGTATTGAAGGCCATTCTTTCCTATTGTGAAATCAATAATTAAGGTTTGGCCTTGGATCTCATATGATTGACAGATTGATCTTGTAAGTTGTTGTATTTTAAAGATATAATAATGAATATTAATAGATAGATTTCCATTTTTAGGTCTTTCCATGAGAAATGTTCAGGAGGAGGAGCCTCCTGACCCACAGCTCGTACGATTAGACAACATGCTGCTGGCTGAAGGTGTGGCCGGGCCAGAGAAAGGGGGCGGAGCCGCAGCGGCAGTATCTGCTGCGACCAGCTCTGGCGGGATGTCCCCTGACAGCTCATTGGAGCACTCCGATTATAAAAGCAAGTTGAGCCAAATTCGGAACATTTACCACACAGAGCTGGAAAAATACGAGCAGGTACATATTGTTGACATTGTGCTAGGTAGCCACGCCCCCAGGAAAATCTCATTGGTTCAAATCCTGCTTTACAAAAATGTAAATACTGTGCAACAGGCAATGCTTACTTTTTAAAAATTCTTTTTGTTGATGTATTTTTCCCGTTTTTTTCTTTTTTTTGTTAAAGTCTTTTAAAAATGTAGTAATAAGTTATTAAACAGTTAGTTGTTATTTAACGAAAACCGTTATTATTTATTAATTATTATTTATTTTGTTAAAAAGTTATAAAAAAATCCCAAACCTCCAGAGTGAAACATTTCCAACTATTTTTTTTAAACCAGAAAGTACTTGAAAACTTAGACCAACAATCAAGACTGTGTACTTAAAGGGAACATAGTTTACCTCTTTTTTATGATTTAATATTAATATTATGGTTCTTCTGAGTGTGCCAGTTTAGGTTCAGTTTAAAACACAGTTCAGATTTTTTTATTATAATGTGTTAAAAAGTGTCATGTTGGGGGCGTGTCCACAGTTCGCTGATTTATGGGTGTGTTGCTTCACATGTAAATTAGTTTCGGCTTCCCGCCAACGTAACAAGGGGGCGGGGCCATGAGCTCACCCGCTCTGCGTTTGCAACAGAGTCTGACAGGCAGACAGAGAAGGAGAGAGAGGATCACCATTCAGTCGTACATGTACGACTCGGACACAGACCAAGCAGAGAGTACAAAATCATTGAGTGTACCCTGATAGAAACCTATGTTTAGAATTCTAAAACGCATGCTAGTTAAGATCACAGGGAGCTTCTGGGATCGCGAGAAATGCAAACGGCTGAAGTATAAGGTAGACTCAATGAGAAGTACACATGTTTGCAAACCTACCTAAAGATACAACCAATAATTCCGATTAGAGCGATAATGTGGAGAATATTGATCTTGTGTTGAGCCCAATGAGCCCTGCATCTAAAAATAGAGCTAGGGTGTTCCTTTAGTGATATCGCTTTGACTCACGCTGAAAATGGCGGACGTGAATTAACAAACTGAGGATATGATGACGCGACTGTCAATCAATATTGGTGGGCGGGGGGACCGCTCTCCTACGTCAAGTAGGAGTGCTTATATCACCCCAATATCACAGTCTATACACCATACATGCACATATGTCTGTCCAAACAGCTTGAAAAGTAGATTTTTTTTTACCATAGGTGCCCTTTAATAGAGTCAACTGAACAATTTAATTGAATTAAAAATAAAAAACAATGATTAAAGTAGTTGGTTTTAGTTAGACTTTTATTGCATAATTTTCAGTGTTTCATGGTTGTGGGTGATAAATTAAATTCTTTCTACTCAATGATTTTTGCAGATTTCTGTGCAGAATCATGGGTTATGTAGTTTTTCACCTGGAAAAGATTATTTTTAAAAATCAGTTGAAGTGGTGGTGGCACGCTGGTTAAGTGATTAGCATGATTTTATTACAATAAGAAGGTAGCTGGGTGGGTTTCCTTTGGATGCTCTGGTTTCCCCCACAGTACAAACATATGTGGTGTAGGTCAATTAAACCTGTGGAGTACAATCCTCAGTGCTGGCAGCTGGAAGAGCGTCCTCTGCATAAAACATATGTCAGAATAATAGGCAGTTCATTCTGCTGTGGCAACCCCTGATAAATCAGGGTTTGAAAAAGCTGAAAAAATGTAGGTTGATCATTTCAACAGAAATGTATATACCACTGATTAACAACCTTATAGTGCACAATAGGTTGGCCTGAGTTCTTACAAATCAATCTCTTATGAAAATGAGAGGACTTTTATTTACAGGGAAACCTGACTGTTGCACCTAACAGGGTATGTGCACAGCTAGTGTTTATTCCCCTACTGATAAACTTCCGGTGAAAGGTTAATGTGACTTAAATTCATACGGTTCCTTTTACAGCATGTTTTAATGTAATTAAAATACACGGCTCAAATAATAAAGGAAACATTTAAACAACACAATATAACTCCAAGTGTTCTCATTATTTTTTTTAAAGCACCATATAATCAGTTAAATAGACTTCAGCACTCATTTAGTTGTTCAAGCATAAAACAATGAATTTAAACATTTTATTGAATTTAAGCCATTTAAACAAGCGCCGCTGGTAGCAGCAGGTGACCGCAGAAACTCCATTGAAAATACTGTGGTAAAATAACTTCCCATATTTTAAAGACATGGTGCGGATCAATGGTAGTTAATGCTGTGCGTCTTGTACATTCTGAGACCCACTTTATATTGCATCTCAATCAGGCATTGAAGATCAATGATTTTTAAAGAAAAGAGACCTTAAACTCTGAGATTTTTGTAATTGCATACAGTTAACCGGAAGCTCTTGATCCAGGTTACTGAAAATTAAAAGTCCGTCTGCATAAACCCTATGATTTTTTTGGGGTCTATTTGCACAGCTTTTTTTAAAATTAGGACAGAAAATGAATGTTTAAAGCACTTTGACCTAAAAAAGACACTTTCTGAATGTCCTCCAACAGAAAGGAGCTGGTTTCTAATCTCAGTGCTGTTCACAGGCCTGCAGTGAGTTCACTACCCATGTTATGAATCTGCTGAGGGAGCAGTCTCGCACACGGCCCGTGTCTCCGCGTGAGATCGAGCGCATGGTGGCCATCATCACCGCAAGTTCAGCTCCATTCAGACGCAGCTCAAACAGAGCACCTGTGAAGCCGTCATGATTCTACGCTCACGTTTTTTGGACGCCAGGTGACTTCTGCATGCTAATATTATTGTCTATCTTTATGAGTTTCAAACATCATTTTTTTTTATCATTATTATTTATATTATTTATATATTGCTATAGTAGCTGCATGGTTATTAAATATCAATATGACCATGTAGTAGAAGTAATAATAATAATATTAGTGCTGTCAAACAATCATAGTTGATTACATCCAAAATAAGTTCACATTTACAAAATATCCAAAGGCCAAGTTTATGGCGAAATGTAATATTAATAACATATAGTACATGAACTGTAAAATTACAGTACTAATATTCATTTATTTATATTTTTATTATTAAATGACATTATAAAATTTATAAAACTACTAATAAAATAAGAAAAATTACTTGAATCTTATAAGAAAATATTAATAAGTATTTTTTACATTTCAGCTGTCAAATTACAATGCTAATATGTCTGGCAATTATGTTTTCATTTTAAAACACTGAGTCGTCAAACATATTTATTTTGACATTTATCATAAAATATATTTATGTTGATGGCAAATATTAGATCATTTTAGATGAGTACTAGTAGTGTCTCGGATGATTCAGTTATTCAGTGAATATTTTAGGGCTGATTGTCGCCACCTATTGGTTAAACTGTAATTGATACATTTAATTTTGAGCGTCAAGTTGAATTTAACTGTGAGATTAATATTCACCATAAACCATGTTTATATCTGAACTATTAAGTCGTCAAATGTTTATTTTGATGTTTATCATAAAATACATTTATGTTGACAAGGCAAATATTAGATCGTTTTAGACAAGTACTAGTAGTGTCTTGTATAATTCAATTATTCAGGGAATTTTAAGGCTGGTTGTCGCCCCCTATTGGTTAAACAATATAATTGATACAACTTTCATTTTAAGTGTTAAGTTAGATTAATATGTGAGTTTAATATTCACCATAAACCATGTTTATATCTGAACTATTAAGTTTATTTTGACATTTATCATAAAATATATTTATTTTTACAAAGCAAATATTAGATCAATTTACACAAGATACATTTTTTTACTATAAAATTTTCTTCCTTTATCAGGCGTAAGCGGCGTAATTTTAGTAACAGGCCACAGAGGTTCTGAATGAGTATTTCTATTCACACCTCTCGAACCCTTACCCAAGTGAGGAAGCCAAAGAAGAACTAGCCAAGCAGTGCAGTATCACTGTGTCTCAGGTATGACCTTCTCTATCATTTATTTACTCTGTTTGATAGGCTTGTTTTCCTCGAGTCTTTAAGAGGAGCATGGCTCTCGTTGCACTACGGGAGCGTCCAGTCATCAGATACGTATCGCTTTCATTTTGGCTCTGAAATCATAACAGGTGTCCAACTGGTTTGGCAACAAGAGGATTCGTTATAAGAAGAACATTGGGAAGTACCAGGAAGAGGCCAATCTGTATGCCATGAAGACAGCCTTAGGGGCGACACAGAGCGAAGACTCACCCCACACTCCAAACTCCACTGGTTAGTAAAGCCAAAATATTCTTCACTTTTATGCATAAAACTACTGGTAGTATAACAGATTACAAATCTCGCGGTTTTTGAGTCACGGTTCAGACATCGATATATAATTGACACAGATCATTTCAGCATCATGTTGACGGTAATCCGAGCCAATCAGATGAGCTTGAAGGCGGGGCAAGCATTGCGGGTGTTTGTTTACTGTGGAAACATGACGTGACAACTGTTTAAAACTATTCCTGAGTGCTGCGTTTCATGTTTTTAGATGCAAAGATGCAATGTGCATGAATGTCTCCTCAATCTGCACATGTGGTGAACATTTTGCAATGAAAATACAAACGCACAAATGCTCCCAAATATATTTTGAGGTCGCACAGATAAAATTTCACGCACATATTCAACCAAAACAGTCACAATTTCGAGCCTGTATTAGAAGCTTTACTTTTTAATTATTTACATTAGCATATATTTTGAAGTATATTATTTAATCAAATATATCTGTTCTAGCAGTGTTTTTCATATTCATAATGGTACTACTGTTCGTTCTAATACTATTACTGTACTACCCACTGGTAACCTGGGTTTCACAGGCTAAGCAAGTTGTGACCGAAAGCACTATAATAATCTAAGACATCACATTGGATGATTTTTTTTTCAGATTAGTAGATGACAAATGCAATTTGCTTTCTTTTTATTAAATCAGGGTGTCTAGGGGGTATTAAATCTTAAAATCTCTTAAATTTCAAAAACAACATCTTAAAGGGCACATAGTTTGCCTCTTTTTTATGATTTATTATTAATATTATGGTTCCTCTGAGTGTGCCAGTTTAGGTTCAGTTCAAAACACAATTCAGATTTTTTTATTATAATGTGTTAAAAAGTGTCATGTTGGGGGCGTGTCCACAGTTTGCTGATTTATGGGTGTGTTGCTTCACATGTAAATTAGTTTCGGCTTCCCGCCAACGTAACAAGGGGGCGGGGCCATCAGCTCACCCGCTCTGCGTTTGCTACAGAGTCTGACAGGCAGACGGAGAAGGAGAGAGAGGATCACCATTCAGTCGTACATGTACGACTCGGACACAGACCAAGCAGAGTACAAAATCATTTGTGTCTTTGTACAGTTTTACAGCCAACTGTGTGCTAGTTTCAAGTGCCGAGCTTGTATAAGGTAGACTCAATGAGAAGTACACATGTTTGCAAACCTACCTAAAGATACAACCAATAATTCCGATTAGAGCGATAATGTGGAGAATATTGCTCTTGTGTTGAGCCCAATAAGCCCTGCATCTAAAAATAGAGCTAGGGTGTTCCTTTAGTGATATCGCTTCGACTCACGCTGAAAATGGCGGACATGAATTAACAAACTGAGGATATGATGACGCGCCTGTCAATCAATATTGGTGGGCGGGGGGACCGCTCTCCTATGTCAAGTAGCGGTCGATTTGAAAACAGCTCCAATTGGTCCACCGTTTTTTAGGTTGTTAAATTGAAAAAAAAAAGCACTGGGTGTGCTTATATCACCCCAATATGACAGTCTATACACCATACATGCACATATGTCTGTCCAAACAGCTTGAAAAGTAGATTTTTTACCATAGGTGCCCTTTAAGTTTTAAAAATTAGGGATGCACCAATATAGATCATTTGGCCGATATTTATAACCGATAACTCTTAAGATTTGGAGGCCGATAGCCGATAAACTACAGCCGATAGATATAAATATTTCAAAATGTTATATTTTTATACAGTGAACAGCTGTATAAAAGTTTGAACTCAGGGTTTCAACTTAATAGTCCGATAATGTAATGTCAGAAGAAGCATTGAGAGGTGTTTTGACAGTTCAGAGACACCATACAAGCAAAAAGCTAAATACAGATTGTATTACCAAAGAGCTTAGAATCACCAAGAGGTGACACTCAATTGAACTTTACATTGCATCAGCAGCGCCCAGCAACATCCCCATTATTTAAGTTTACGGTGAGCTGTGAGTTTTAAACTTAAACTGCAGGCGCTGTTTGATGCGCGTGCCCGCTAAGTGGAATCAGATTTGCCCTCGGAATCAAATTTTGAAACAACACCTGAGCATTGAGCAAAGATGACTTTATTTCGAAACACCGTGCATAATATAAAGACAGAATGTGGCAGATGGTTGAACACCTATGACCCGTTTCCACTGAGTGGTACAGTACGGCATGGTACGGGTCACCTTTATCAAGGTTGCGTTTCCACTGCCAAAAGGGTACCCTTTTGGTGGGCGTGGTGTACAACAGAAAGTTTCAGACGACATCATTTTTACTTGAGGAAATATCTACATTAAAGCCGTACGGGTCGTTCACATATCATACGAGAAGCACTTCTCACAAAACAGATGCTTTATACTCATAAATACTTGTGTAGAAATGTTTATTACTAACTTTCTATGAACATGATTTGATTATAACTGCAGATCAATGACAGTGCGAAATAGCCTATTGTAGTGTCTGCAATTACATATAATATAAATAAATAAATGCAACATATGAACACATACAGACCCTTACAGTCTCCGATATGTTATCAATTACAGAAAACTACACACAACAGACATTTAGTCCTTATTTGGGACTGAATATAAAATATAGCCTACAGTCAGAGCAAACCTCTTATCTGTGTCTTAATCTTCAGCAGCCACATGTAGCCTTTTGTTCGAAAGTAATTCTGTCATTCCCAGTTCAAAATAGTCCAAAAGGTGAAAACAATAGTTAAACATGGCAGTTTTGTTCATGTTTTAGGTTGCAGAAGCATCATTTGCTGCTGTTTGTTTGTCACGCTTCACTGTAGCGTTTGTCATATTCTGACAGGACCGGATATTAGATCGCTTCAATGACCACGCGCACGTTATTAATATGAACTCAAGAGTTCGCTGTTTCAAATATAGACGTGCGGCGAGCTCACTGGAGAAAATGAAAGCACTCTCACTTTTTACATGGGCTCGTAAAACAACAGAGGACACAGCAGATATTGTTCTTCTTAGGCAGATATTGTTCTTCTTGGCTTTGTGGTTGTACATTAAGACGAAGGTTTGTTTAAGCTCGGGTCGATCATGGCTTGTTATTATATGTATATATTATTACGATGTAATGTCTCGGCTGTGTATTTGAAAATTCGTTTCCTTTGTTTTCATTCTCCTGCTTCTGTGAGTGACGCATCTCTATAAATCAAAAAACGTTCAGCTGCACGCCAAGCTCCACCTTATGGTACCCTTTGGGCCTGTCTTTGCTAACAGTGACCAAAAAGTGGTAGGGTACGGTTTGCTTTTAGATACTCTTTGACAGTGGAAATGGCCATAAAAGTGTACCAAACCATACCATACTACTCAGTGGAAACGGGCCCACTATGCTGTATTCAGTATGACATGTCTCCCCAGCTGCTGTTTGGGGTGCTTTGTGGGGCTCTGATGGGGTCACTATGTGTGTGCGTGCTGATCAAAATGCATGGTTTCCGCTACATTCATTCTTCCATGGCAGGGGCGCCACACCAAAATTCATCCCGCCACGGCTACATTACAGCTTCTCATTCAAAACATTCAGCTGTTTTTTTTTAAATGCTTGGTGATAATCGTACCAAAACGCAATTAAAAGGTAAGTGAATTACAAACAACGCAACTTTTCTGTAATCATAGTTGTGCCGGGCATTATTTGTTTAACCCTTTAGGGTGACATGCTGACTGACTGACTGACATGTGCGTGATGTGTGAGGCCAGCAAACACAGCGTAGCTTTCAGTTATGACGAAACAACGTTTCCATAATCATATTTTATTTATAGATAAAGGTCTATGGCTCTGCATACAATGACTTTATCTTGCTGGAGTTTATAGCCATTTCACTGTACTTCAAGATGCATTAATGCAGGGGTCACCAAACTTGTTCCTGGAGGGCCGGTGTCCTGCAGATTTTAGCTCAAACCCTAATCAAACACACCTGAACAAGCTAATTAAGGTCTTTCTAGGTATACTTGAAACACCCAGGCAGGTGTGTTGAGGCAAGTTGGAGCTAAACCCTGCAGGGACACCGGCCCTCCTGGACCGAGATTGGTGACTCCTCCATTAATGCCTCTCTGTAGGTCTATTGAAGACATTCAGAAATATTCTAGCAAATCTAATAAATGTTGGAGACATACGCGTTACATAAAACGCACTAATCGCACTTCAGTGGTGTTTATTTGGAGAGCGCACAGGAAAATCTGCACTTGAGCAGCGTGTATTTGAGGGCGCGCAAGTTTTTGTGCACGACAGAGGAAATCGGCGCTCGTGCACAGAGATTCGCATGCTCGTATTACATGAATGCGATCTCGACTTGTAATACTGCGCTCATGACATTGTCAATGAATAAACGCCACAGGTAGTTGGTAGATCTGTGTAAAAGGCTCAACAGAGTCTGCCGCCACAGCTGGAAAAAAATCCTAGAGGAAACACTGAAATTATAAAATCTTATCAGCACATGGCAAGCAACATGCTGATAATAATAAATAATGATATTAGATTATAAACAACCCAACGAGTTGTTTAGCACGTGCGCATCGCTGCTATTATGTTGCTATTATGTATCATCGCTGCTATTATACGCAATGACACTGTCAAACATATCTACAATGATAAGGAATATGAGTTACTTACTGAGTTAACAACGCACAGCAATACCACATGAAGAAAGGACGTACACAATCGCAGACTTTAAAATGCATGCAAATGAGACAACTTTTGTAACTTTATGGTTAAACTTTGCAGTTGCTTCACAATACATGTGTGATTTGTCCTAATTCATACACGTGATTGGAATAATGTGGTAGGCGATCTCTCTGTGATTGTAATGAAGTTATAAATGGCAAGAAATGACTCGACACCTTTTCTCATTCTGTCCTCCAGGCTCAGGGTCATTCTCTCTGTCAGGATCAGCTGACTGCTTTCTAGGGGTTCCACCAATGAACGGCGAGCAGCCTCCGTATCACATGGGAGCTCAGGTAAGACTTGTTTTTGTTTGTTTTGTTATTTAACACTGCGTCTGCTGCATGTCCTCATCTCTGTTATGCATGTGTGGGTGTGTGTGTGTGTGAGTCTCTGGTTCAGTAACATGAAGAGATCACTGTTCACTTTAAAGTTAGAGATCACAATTCACACACAAAATAATTAATAAAAAATAAGTAATTTACTAAAGGTTCTAATAAAAGGTTGATGATGATAGTATCAATATTGATACAAAAATCATCTCAGCTTAAATGATTCGGTAACTTATACAGGGTTCTACGCTTCTTGAAAATACTTAAAAGTTCAGACATGCATTTAAGATCTGGAAAGTACTTAAAAACAAACACAGGTCCCAACAACTGTACTCAATTGTCAAAAACAGAATGAAAAAAATGTGAATTTTCAATTAAAAATCTTACATTTAAATATTGTACAATAACACTGACATTTGATCAATATTTCAGAAACCACATTTGAATATTATCATTATTTCATTCAATAAAAGTTCTTTAAACATGACTTTTTAACATGGTCAAAGTACAGTTAGGCCTGTCACGATAAGGAATTTTGTTGTGCGATATATTGTCACAGAAAATGTTGTGATGATCGATATTAATGTCATTTTAAGATCATTTTATGCCACTGATTATATAACAGATAATAATAATGCAAATAGCCATTAACACTTCTAAATACTTATTCTTAAGGTTATTTAGATTCTATAATTTGATGTTAAAAAGCTAAATGTCCTATTACTTATACTATTAAATGTCCTATTAGGTAAATGTCCTATTATATATACACTATTAAATGTCCAATTAGGTAAATGTCCTATTATATATACACTATTAAATGTCCTATTAGGTAAGTGTCCTATTATATATACAATTAAATGTCCTATTGGGTAAATGTCCTATTAAATTTACTATTAAATGTCCTATTATATACTATTAAGTGTCCTATTAAGTAAATGCCCTGTTATATATATATATATATATATATATATATATATATATATATATATATATATACTATTAAATTTCCTATTAGGTAAATGTCCTAAATGATTGTCAAATTGGATAAATTAATTAGATTGGAAGGAGTAATCAAAATGTGAGCTTTGAACAATCAATGTGCAGCTCTAAGTGGAGGCAATGATGTGGGTTTTTTTTGTTTGCTTTGCTAAATGTCCTTTGCTCTCTCTCTCTGGTAGGACGCTCAATTCGCGATTCTCAGAAAGACTGTATAGTACCAGAGAGAGCCGGGTGAGGAGCTCAGTACATGCATGCCTGCGTCTGCGGTCCCATCTCGCTTTTTCACTCACTCACTGCAATGATTCACTTCCTCTGTTGATTATTATTATGGTTTATTCACATTAAGAGCTGTGTGGAGTGGTATGACTTTTTGTGAGAAGCCTTGCACATAACTGAACAAAGTATAACCTCTTTTTGAGGTCATCGCAGATTACTTACTATTATAATTAGTGTACATTAGTCTACATTTGAATTAGATCAAAATCTTTCATCAAGTTTCATTTTTTTTTTCTAACTTTGTGAACCACTTCAAATGTAGATGACTGTATATCTTGTTATAATAATGTATTAGGAATAGTGATGGGCAAAGATTAATTGCATCCAAAACAAAAGTTTGTTTTGTCATATTATATGTGTGTATTATATATATTTCTAATGTATACCCTCACCGGCCACTTTATTAGGTACACCTTACTAGTACCGAGTTAGACCCCCTTTTGCCTTCAGAAGTGCCTTAATCCTTCGTGGCGTAAATTCAACAAGGAACTGGAAATTTTTTCTCCATATTGACATGATAGCATCACGCAGTTGCTGCAGATTTGTCGGCTGCTCATTCATGATGCCAATCTCCTGTTCCACCACATCCCAAAGGTGTTCTATTTGATTGAGCTCTGGTGACTGTGGAGGCCATTTGAGTACAGTGAACTCTGTCATGTTCAAGAAACCAGTCTGAGATGACATGGCGCGTTATCCAGCTGGAAGTAGCTATTAGAAGATGGGTACACTGTGGTCATAAAGGGATTAACATGGTTAGCAACAATACTCAGGTTGGCTGTGGCGTTGACATGATACTCAATTGGTACTAATGAGCCCAAAGTGTGCCAAGAAAATATCACCCACACATTACATCACCACCAGCAGCCTGAACTGTTGATACAAGGCAGGATGGATCCATGCTTTCATGGTGTTGACGCCAAATTCTGACCCTACTATCCGAATATCGCAGCAGAAATCGAGACTCATCAGGCAACGTTTTTCCAATCTTCTATTGTCCCATTTTGGTGAGCCTGTGTGAATTGTAGCTTCAGTTTCCTGTTCTTAGCTGACAGGTCTTCTGCTGCTGTAGCCCATATGCCTAAAGCTTCGATGTGTCGTGCATTCAGAGATGTTCTTCTGCATATCTCGGTTGTAATGAGTGGTTATTTGAGTTACTGTTGCCTTTCAGCTGGAACCAGTCTGGCCATTCTCCTCTGACCTCTGGCATCAACAAGACATTTGTGCCCACAGAACTGCCGCTCACTGGATATTTCTCTTTTTCTGACCACTCTCTGTAAACACTAGAGATGGTTGTGTGAAAATCCCAGTAGATGAGCAGTTTCTGAAATACTCAGACCAGCCCTTCTGGCAACATTCAAAGTCACTTAAATCACCTTTCTTCCCCATTCTGATGCTCGGTTTGTTCTGCAGCAGATCATCTTGACCATGTTTACATGCCTAAATGCATTGAGTTGCTGCCATGTGATTGGCTGATTAGAAATTTGTGTTAACAAGCAGTCGGACAGGTGTACCTAATAAAGTGGCCGGTGAATGTATTTTGCTATGAAGATGATGATAATAATAGTGCTCTATAAGTAGTAAAAATCATTTAAATATAAGATTTTATTTTTGTTAAATGTAAACATTTGATGAATCAGATTTTTAAAACTGTATTTAACATGGTATAATGATAGATTAAATTGCATCTAATAAAATATTAGTTAAAAACTAATCAAAAATATAATAATTTAAATTATTTTATTATGCATATATAATTTACATGCATAGTTATCCCAATATAATGATACACTGTAAAAAGCAATTAGTTTGGCTTTACCTTGAGTAAATCCATTTCTTAAAGTTATTAATTGACTTCACTTTAAAAGTATGTAAACCCATTGCCATAAAATTAAGTAAATGAATTATTTGCACAATTATAAAAATTAGGTCAAGTAATAATTCTGAGTTCAACTGTACATTAGTTTTTAGCATAAGATATGTTCTTGAGGCTTCTGACTAGGATATTTGAATGGTTTTATTATTGCTTTTCTCGCTCTGCAGACTAATGGGAACTGGCAAGAGCAGAACTCGCCACCGTCCGCTGCTTCACCCGGAACTGATCACTCTGACAACTCCGACTGATGACGTCCAGCTCACAGAGACGAAAGAATGATGCTCACTCTTCTACCCAACTGCAGATTTACTTTTCTTCTTATTTTTATTGGACTTCACATCGAGCCTCATTCATAAAGCAGAGATTTACATGTAGATCCTTCATAAATGTGTTCTTATGCAAATTATTGCATTCATTCAGTGCAATCGTTTACATAAGAAAGGCCTTGTTTATGAAGCATGCATTTGTGTAAACTGCTTGTAAAATTATAATAGTATAATAATTATAATAATAGTATAATAATTATAACGAAATAGTTTGAGCTGAACCATTATTTGGAATAAAGGTTTGTTTTTAACCCCTTTATAGGACACTCATTGAAATAATCGCCAGGAAAAACCCCGGAGCATTACTAGGGGTTATTATTATTAATATTTTAATGATTTTTAAAGTAATAATTAAAATAATTGTAATACTTTTGAACTTGTGAGATAAAAAGTGAAAAGTATATTATAAACTTAAATTAAAAATGATTATAAACTATATCTCAATGACGTTACCATATATGGTTCCTTGCCCAATAAAGGGTTAATACGTTTTGATTCTCTCATCAAGGCTGCATTTACGTAATAAAAATATAATAAATATAGTGAAATATTACTTATTACTATATTACTAATTTACTAATGTGATGCAGAGCTGAATTTTCTGCATTATTATCAGTTTTCAGCTTGAGGTATCTGATTTCAGTTAATCTGTTTTCAGTTTCAGTGATCAATTTTCAGCATCACATTATCCAGAAATCATACTAATATGCATATTTTATGTTCAGTTATTTATTATTGGTGCATAAGAGCTCATATAAACAGTTTTACTTTACTTTTCATTAGGTAAATGTAGCCTTTGTCTGAGCCAAACAATTATTTGGAATGATTATGTTTTTAACACCCTTTATAGGACACTATAATCGTCAGGAAAAACCCTGCAGGGTTACTGGGGGTATTACTTTTTTAGTTATTTAAAATTACTTAGAAATTAAGTAATAATTAAATAAAATAATTTTAAAGACTTTTGAACTTAAGACTTAAAGTAAAAAGCAAATTATAAACAATCTCAATAAAGTTGCCATGTATGGTTTCTTGCCCAATAAAGGGTTAAATGTTTTAAGTCTGTCGTCAAGCCTGCATTTATGTAATAAAATATAGTGAAATATTCCTTAAATATCTTACTTAAATTTAAAATCTATTTAATTTCTGTGATGCAAAGCTGAATTTTCAGCATTATTATCAGTTTTCAGTTTCAGGTACACTGAAAAAAATGATTCAAGATGATTCCTTGCATTTACTTAATTTTTTTCGTTAAGTGGTTGTAAACTATTTATTTGGGCTGAATTTAAACACAAATTAAGTTGAACACTGCTCAAGTTAATTTGTTTGTTTAAATTCAACACAATAAATAGTTTGGCAACAGTTTTGCATGCAACACTTTTTCAGTGTATCTGGTTTCAGTTATCTGTTTCAGTTTCAGTGATCACTTTTCAGCATCACATTATCCAGAAATCATACTAATATGCAGATCTTATGTCCCAGTTATTTATTATTGGTGCATAAGGTTTTATAAACTTTTTTCACTTACTTCCATTAAATAAATGTAGCCTTGTCTAAGCCAAAACCATTATTTAAAATAATTATGTTTTAACCCCTTTTATAGGACACTCATTGAAATGATCGTTTAAAAAAATCCCTGCAGGGTTACTGGGGGTTATTACTTTTTTTTTTAATTACTTAAAAACTTCTTAAGTGATAACTAACTGAAATACTTTAAGGCTTTGAACTTAAGCCTTAAAGTAAAAGATGTATTTTATAAACAATTTCAATAAAGTTACCATATATGGTTTCTTGCCCAATAAAGGGTTACATGTTTTAAATCTGTCGTCAAGCCTGCATTTATGTAATAAAATATAGTGAAATATTACTTAAATATTTTTAAAATCTAATTAATCTCTGTGATGCAAATCTGAATTTTCCAGCATTATTATCAGTTTTCAGTTTCAGGTATCTGGTTGCAGTTATCTGTTTTCAGTTTCAGTGATCACTTTTCAGCATCACATGATTGAGAAATCATACTAATATGCAGATCTTATGTTCAGTTATTTATTATTGGGGTATAAGACCTTTTATAACAGTTTTCACTTTACTTTCATTAGGTAAATGTAGCCTTTGTGAGCAGAAACAGGCTTTTGCAAGCAGTTTATGCATTTGTGTCATGCATTTGTGTTTCTCAGTTTGGATGAATAAGTGTGTTTGTTTGAGAGAAGAGCTGATGAGATCATGGCTTTACTTGTGTTATTTTAGTTTTTTACATTTCCACTACATCACAACTTCCATTATGTGTTACTGCAATATCTGGGTGTTGAACGGGGGAACTTTTTAAGCTGCATTAAGACTGCTTTCATTATAGCTATTTTATTATTATTATTATCACCGCTCAATATAGTTTATTCAGAGCTCAGATAAGATTGGCCTGGCTGAAAGGGGCAATATTGATAAATCCAAAGATTGTTTATTTCTGTGTGTATGTGCGCGTTTCTCTTTTTTACTGGGTTTGTGTATGTATCGGTTATCTGAATGAGGTGTGTTTGCTGTCTTTATTTACCGTTTGAATGAGTATATCAACAGTGCTGTCTTTTCTCTGTACAGTGAAACACCTGTATTCTCTACCTCTTTTACAATAAAGACTGTCTGTGTACACATTCAACATTTGCACACAAGCTTGTTTTATTGCAGCACATCTATCTATCTATCTATCTATCTATCTATCTATCTATCTATCTATCTATCTATCTTATCTATCTATCTATCTATCTATCTATCTATCTATCTATCTATCTATCTGTCTGTCTGTCTGTCTGTCTGTCTGTCTGTCTGTCTGTCTGTCTATGTATCTGTCTGTCCATCTGTCCATCTATCTGTCCATCCATCCATCCCGTATCTATCTATCTATCTATCTATCTATCTATCTATCTATCTATCTATCTATCTATCTATCTATCTATCTATCTATCTATCTGTCTGTTCTCTGTCCGTCTATCTATCTATCTACAGGTATCTATCTGTCTGTCTATCTATCTGTCTGTGTCTATCTACAGATATCTATCTGTCTTTCTCTGTCTATCTATCTATCTATCTATCTATCTATCTATCTATCTATCTATCTGTCTGTCTGTCCATTCATCTGTCCGTCCATACTATCTCTGTCTGTCTGTCTGTCTGTCTGTCTGTCTGTCTGTCTGTCTGTCTGTCTATCTATCTATCTATCTATCTAGTCTATCTATCTATCTATCTATCTATCTATCTATCTATCTATCTATCTATCTATCTATCTATATATCTATCTATCTATCTATCTATCTATCTATCTATCTATCTACTATCTACCTATCTACCTACCTACCTACCTACCTACCTACCTACCTACCTACCTACCTACCTACCTACCTACCTACCTACCTACCTACCTACCTACCTACCTACCTACCTACCTACCTACCTACCTACCTACCTACCTACCTACCTACCTACCTACCTACCTACCTACCTACCTACCTACCTACCTACCTACAGCAGGCATGTCCATGCTTGGTCCTGGAGGGCCGGTGTCCTGCAAAGTTTAGTTCCAACCCCAATCAGACACACCTGGGCTAGCTAATCAAGCATTTACTAGGCTTTCTAGAAAACATCCGTGCAGGGGTGTTGAGGCAAGTTGGAGCTAAAATCTGCAGGACACCGGCCCTCCAGGACCGAGTTTGGACACCCCTGATCTACAGGTATCTGTCTCTGTCTATCTATCTATCTACAGGTATCTATCTGTCTGTCTCTGTCTATCTATCTATCTACAGGTGTCTGTCTGTCTGTCCGTCCATCCATCCATCTACAGGTATCTATCTGTTTGTCTGTCTATATATCTATCTACAGGTATCTGTCTGTCTTCTATCTGTCTGCCTGATTGATTGATGATTACAATTAAAGGATTTTTTCCGAAATACGCTGATTTTGCAGCTCCCCTAGAGTTAAATAGTTGAATTTTACCATTTCTGAATCCCTCCAGCTGATTTCCGGGTCTAAGAGAGCACTTTAGCTCAGCTTAGCATAAATCATTGATCTGATTAGACCATTAGCATTCTGATGCCAAGAGTTTTCAATCCTTTCCTATTGAAAGCTGAGGCCTAACTAACCACTCGATCACAAGCGTGCCTCGCAACCGTGAAGACTTTTGTGGGACACGATTCAGACATATTTTGATCCTGTATCCATCCATACATCATTCTATCCATCCTATTCTATTCTATCCTCCTCATTCTATCCTCATCCATCTATACAATCAGTCTATGCATCTATCAATCTTTATATGTATGTTCATCCATCTGTGTCTTATTCATATATCCATTTCGTCTGTCTGATCTATCTACGACCCAGAATCCTGGGGCTGACCAGAGCTGTTGACTGATTGGTTGGGGGCTGGACGCCAGTTCTGGGGGGGAGGAGCATTGAGCTCTGGCCATCTGCCAATCACTGCTGAGAACAAAATGTAAGAATGTGACCATGTCAATTATATTATTCTTGTCTGTCTGTCTATCCGTACATTCATTTGTCCATCCATTGGATATTGATCTGTCTATTGTCTGTCCATCCATCAAACTATATATTTATGATCCATGCCATCCATCTTTACCATCCATCAATTTATTTATTTTATCCATTCATCCATCCATCCGTCCATCATCTGTACCATCCAGCAGTGTCTATATATTTATTTCTCCATCCATCTGTACCATCCATCATTTATTTATTTATCCATCCTCCATCTGTCCATCCATCAGTCTGAATATTTTATTATTTGTCCATCTATCTGTACCATCCATCAATTGATTTAATTTATCCATCTGTACAGTCCATCAGTTTATTTATTCATCCATCCATCTGTACATCCATCAAATTATTTATCCAACCATTTGTCCATCCATCCATCCATCCTTATATTCATTTATTTATCCATCCATCTGTACCATCCATCAAATGGTTTATTTATCCATCCATATGGATCTGTCTTTTGGATGAGACAGTAAACCCAGGTCCTGACTCTCTGTGGTCGTTAAAAATCCCATTCTCTCCATCTGCCCTTACCCATCATGGCCTCCCAATCATCCCCATCCACTGATTTGGCTCTATCACTGTCTCTCCACCTATAGCTGGTGTGTGGTAAGCGCAATGGTGCCATTATCCTGTGGCTGCCGTCGCACCATCCAAGTGGATGCTGTACACTGGTGGTGGTGTGTAGAGAAACCCCCCCCCCCCCCTCCCCCCGATTGTGAAGCGCTTTGGATGTATGGCCATACACGATAAATGTGCTATATAAATATTATACATTACATTACATATATCCATCCCAGAAAACTTGAAAAAAAGTACAAGCAAAATCCTTTTGAATCATTTGTTACAAACACAAGAATCTAACAAAAATGCTAACGGTCTAATCCGATTCAATGATCTATGCTAAGCTAAGCTAAAAGTGCTCCCACCAGACCTGGAGATTGAATGAATGGATTAAAAAAATGGTAAAAGTCTACAATTTAACTCTAGAGGAGATGTAAAATTAGCCTATATTCAAATGAAATTTGGAGAGTTCATTTAAGCAGTTCCCATTAGTTTAGTGCAAAGCATTCTCATTGCTGTAATTACAAAAAATAAAAAATGATATATTTTCAGTTATATATTGAGTTTTTATTAAATTACAATAAAGCATCCAAACATTACAGTGACGAAGGAATAATCAAGAAGAGCATACATTTAAAAAACCATAATTGTTAAAAGGATGTTTTTCTTCATGCAAATAGCTTTTGATTTGGTGCCGAAGTTCTAGCCAAAAAATATCAGGAAGATGATTTTAGTGTGCCTTTTCAGTTGTCTAATGCAGTATTTCCCAACCCTGTTCCTGAAGGCAAACCAACACTACACAATTGCAACCTCTACCTAATCAACATTGTTGGGGAGGTTACTTTGGAAGTGTAATAGATTACAGATTACAAATTACACTATTTAAAATGTAATAAGTAGTGTACCTTTTTTGAACTGTTAATTACTTTATAAAAGTAATTGATTACATCTGATTACTTAATTACTTTTAAATTTCTAATGGATATTTTCAGCTAAATCATTTTTAAGCATACCAAGCAGGTGTGAGCTTACAGTAGCTCTGTTTACTGTTAGAGTTTCAAAAGTTTTCATCAGTTGAATTAAGATTATATTAATTTAATTTTAAAGTACAGCCACCCAAAACCAAAATGTTCAGTTATTTACTGTAAATAATAAGCTGTACTAAACAGAAACAAATGATAGAATCTAACAGCAAAAACAAAAATAATCCAATAAAACCAGGTGTTCTACATCTAAATTACAATAATAAATAATATAGTAAAGGGGAAAATTTAGGAATAAGCATTATATTGTGTGTGTGTGTGTGTGTGTGTGTGTGTGTGTGTGTGTGTGTGTTTATATATGTATAATATATATATATATATATATATAATATATATATATATAATATATATATATATATGTATACTTTAGCCTTTACTACAGTAAACTATATATATATATATATATCAGTCATTTTTCCATCAAGCAAATTTCTCATGTTAGTCTAATTGGTTGGCGAAGTCACCGACCAGAGCCAGAGTTGGTAGTAACACACAAAAAAGTTTGTTGTTGACCACCAAAAAAAACAGGACGAAGAAGAAATTGTCATTCTTGCCATCATATGGATTTACTTGCATCGGCTAGACACGGTCTCACAGCTCCATCAATGTCAGTGACGTCACTTATTGATCCGCGATCGGTAAATGTAGCTTGTGTGGACGCTACTGTGCTACTTCACTATTAAAATAGCTTCACTACTGAAAAGCTATTTGATTTATAAAGTATCAACGCTGGCGTCACGCTACTGAGAAATGTAGTTAAGCTAGTAGCATCACTACTTGTAGCAGCGGTACTGCCCAACACTGTTAATGTGATAAAATGTTTTGGTCAGATGAGTCTGTTGGTGCCCTGAATTTCACAAATCATAATATATCATTCGAAATGAAAGGATCTGTTTTTATTTCTCTACACTCACGATATCGACAATGCTTTTATAAAATAAAGAAAGGCTAGGTTACACACCTGCAGATGCGTCCTCATGTTCGACAACAAATTTTGCACTGAAACTGTTCGAGTCGACGACCCTGAGATGTCGCCAGCAAATCGAAGAACTCTTCCTTCTGCAGGGATGTCATGGAGGAAAACACCACTGTTGGGGACAATATGATCAGTGAGGAAAACATACTCAAGTAAAGTACTCAAGTAAAATGTAGTGCAATTAGAGTAAAAGTATCTGTTCTTAACACTACTGAAATTAGTTGTAGAAATCTGCTGAGATTCTAGTGCATTTGCCAAGCCCAGAGGGTTCATAACAGCTGCAGAAATCAACCAGGTGCACATGCAATCTGAGACTGCATGCAATCAAAGACTATGGAATGCACAATACATGTCACTCGTATAGTTTTGAATGGGGAAAAGTGTAATGGTCAATATGGTGAATGGAGCCCCGCCTTCTAGTAAAGGAGCCAATCATCGATTACTATAGACTGATATTCTGGGGGAGGGCCTCGAACCAGTCGTGAGTTTCTGCAGATTTTGTTTGATTCGAACGTTTGGAAATTAAATTAAAGAGACAGTCGTTGTTTAATTTTACTGGTGATTCCTAATGTGAAACTTAATCGTAAGCTTGGCTAGCAATTTTGGAGAGTTTGATGTTTTCTTATTCAAACAGAATGCCTGAGCAAACTGCCCGAGAGGTGCTTCAAAGATGGCCGCTGAGTGAAATGACCTGCCTTAAAGCAGTTGTTCTCATTTCTGGTCCTCTGGCCCTCCCTCCCTTCACATTTTGTATGTTTATCCTTACTTAACACAGCTGATTCAGATCATCAGCTTGTTAACAGAGCGATCCATGAACTGATCCTTGTGTGTCAAATAAGAGAGGCATACAAGCTTTGCAGGGTGGGGGGCCCTGAGGACTGAAATTGAGAACCTAAGCCTTAAGGGACTTAATGCAATGCTTTTAATGCACACACCTAACCCAAGGATGGCCAAACTTGATCTTCGAGGGCTGGTGTCCCTACAGAATTTTGCTTCAACACTAATCAAGCACACCTGAAAAAACTAATCAGTGGCTGCGTCTGAAATCGCCTACTACTCAGAAGCTACTACAGTACATTTGAATTTACTACACAACCGTTGTTCTATGCAGTACTACATCCACCATTTCTCATTGTCACATAACCTACCTGTGTCAGTTGCGTCACTTCAGTCCCATTCATGAATTCTCTCGTGTGGCATCATGGGATAACATAGCATCCATCGAATGCGCACTTTTTTGCCGTAAGTAGTAGGTCATCCAGGTACTTCTTGCCTACTGTTTTTCGAATACTACAAATTCGGACATACTAGTCGGCTCGCATACTGTTTTTAGCGTACTGTATAGTATGGAAGTATGCAATTTCAGACGCAGCCAGTGTCTTCAAGATCACTAGAAAGCTAAAAGCAAGTGTGTTAGTTAAGGTTGGAGTAAGACAATGCAGGACAACGGCACTCCAGGCACTCCAGACTGCCCATCTCTGACCTAACCCTACCCCTCACAGCAACATCACTTGCTCTATTGAGTGCATGTGTCTGAGACTGCATGCCTGAGATTGCGCATCTGCAGCCAAATACTATTGAAAAAATCTATTTAAAAAAATGGTCTGAACCACTCGCCCGGACAATCGTCAGTTTATAGCCATCAATGATTGGCTCCCTTACTTGAATGTGAGGCTTCATATGTCATATTTGCCTTGTTACACTTTATCCCATTCAAAATTATGAATGTGTATTGTGTATTCAATAGTCTTTGCTATCACGCCAGAAAGAGAGTATAGTTTCTAACAATATTGGCCTAGAAAATAGTATATTTTCATTATTATTACACAATGCATTTACAGAAGACTCGAACTTTAAATAGGAAAATTATCCACACAGTTTTTTTTATTTATTTTTTATAAAATGTTAATGGTCAAATCCGACTCAATTCATTATGCTAAGCTAAATGTTACATTGCCAGAACAAGAAATTGGCTGAATGGATTGAAAAATGGTTCAAGTCAGCTGTTTAACACTAGGAGAGTAGTGAGTATTACGCTGTGAAAATTATTCCACTTTGTATCCTGCAGATTAAGGCCCTTCCCTTTACCCCTACCCTTCGTTTTGCATGTTCACGTAAAGGGGTAGGGGTGTCCCACTTCTCATTAGCTGGAAGTCGTAGGGCTAAAGGGAAAGGGTAGATAGTCCTCGAAATTGAGATTTTTCAGGACCACACTTGAAACCAAGGGGTAAGAAAATTTCCCGAATACACCAGCCACAACGCAGTTTTGCTGAACCCGGGAGTCAGGAGATCCACAAATTAGTATTTTTTTTTGTCATTATTACTCATTTTTACAGCAAACAAGTACAGGTTTTAATATATTCATAACCGTGTTCGTGGGTTTTACCGTCATGCTTTAAAACAAACCCCTGCTAAATTTGGCTTTTAATAATCCCTATTAATAACTCCTGTACAGCAGTCCCACAACATTCTGACACTCCATGACACTGGAATACCTTGTCAGAAAAGTCTAGATGGCTGGAATGAACTTTCACAGTGTCTGCTATAATGTTAATATTGTTTTCGTGTGTTTACATGGATAAATATTGCCACGGTGTAAATACACAGTATAGTTATACGATCTTATTGCCACATTAGATCATTATGATAACATGATTTGCTGCCTTCAGTGATTTCCTGAAGATAAATACCAAAAATAACACAACTAGAATAACTACAGCAGTCGCAATCGTCTGATCTCATATGAAGAGATCACAATGACATATGATGATGTGTTGCAGGTGCGGTCACATTTCTTAGGGGTAACTTTTGAAGCCCTTCACACTCTGTTTCAAGGGCAAGTGGAAGGGTTACAAGATAGAATAGAAATTGGTGATTGGGCCTAAACATGTAGGTTGATGCATTGCAGAGCATAAATCTGTAACCTTAAGGCACATAATCTAACCCTGACGATGTGTTAATGCTTAGGTTATGCACTTTTGAATGATGATAACAAGCTATGAGGTCCAGCAGGTGGACGCTGCCCAACCAAGCCCATGCAGCCACTGACAGAACAGTGGTTTGAAAACGTAACATTCTGTAGCGCATTGTAAGTGATTATTTAAGGCCATTTGAAAATTGCAGTCATCATTACAGTAGTTTAATGATTTAGCATCTTCCCTTGACACTTTTAATGCTTCCACACTGTACATGTTTTCTGCATTTATAAAGCGGTCCCTATCTTGAGTCAATCTGTCTAATCCCTCCTGTGGTCTAATGTGATTTTTCCATGCCTGATTTGATTGCATGGGAATCGCAGGACTGATTGTTACTTAGCCAATCAAAGTAGACAAGAAAAAATAAAGACTGCAGATTGATGAAAGCAGTTAAATAAAAGTATCAATACAGCACTAAAATGTACCCAAGTAAAAGTACACATTTATTAAAACTTCTTAGTAAAGTACAATTCCTGATAAAAGCTACTCACTTTCAATAGTATGAATATTTGTAATTCTTAACTTTACACCACTGCATACGATTCACATGAGCATTGTTGAAGCCCTGGTTCAAGTGTTTTCTCTAATTATTACCTGTGGTAGAATAGGTGTGTGGTTTACCTCTCTGGCTTGTGGCGAGGTGTGCTGGGCTCAGAGTAGTCATCTCCTGCGGTGCTCCAAGCGAAACGAGCAGCGCTGGTCATTGAGCCGACGACCCTCCTGTATCGTATATAACAGCTCACACAGAGCGTCAGGGAAATCTGGAGATAACCTGTGAACCTGAACAACAAGTCATCATTAGGAAATAGTTGGCACAGGCAGTACAAATTTTCTCCAGTGCAACATTAAAGAAGATTTAATTCTTACTGTAGGGAAACAATTTCTCACTATTAACCTGTTACTTATTGTTCTTATTATTTAAGATAATGGCTGTTTATTATTAGTATAAAGTACATACTCTGCATGATCTTGTTCTACAAAGCTAATCATACCTTAATACTACTACCTTAATAACTATTAATACTGCTGCAAAGTATTAAAATGTTTGAGCGAAAGTCTTAGTAATGGTTTGTTTAATAGCAAGTATTGTACATTAAAATAAAGTGGTAAATTTTATTGTAAGTTTATTTGTATAGCACTTTTCACAATAGTTATTATTCCAAAGCCAGCTCCATAAAATGAGCACATCCTTACATTACACGTCAAAATCAGGTTTGACTGAAGAGTTTTTAGCTGAAAATGTGTTTCTCTGTGATTCAAAAGTAAAAGTGCAAGCGTTTAATCGTAAAAAAAATAAATAAATAAAATAAAGCAAAAGAAATCAAGAGAAAACCTCTGCCTTCCTATTATATATTGAGGTATATGAAGAGAAATTATCATCCTATGCAAGAAACTGAATATTATTTAAAATGTTGTTGCCTTTTTAATCGCCAGCTGTTTCTTAAGATGAGGTAAATAACGTTCAGTTTTTGCATTAGACTGATTGTTTTCACGTCATAAGACCTCAGTGCATCATCTCGAGCCATGTGTATTAATTTAGCTTTGCCCATGTGTGTTTTTTTGATGCACAAAGTGCTGGCAGCCATGACTTGCACATTACGAATCACTAAGCACCATGTTTTAATGAAAAATCTAATGTAATAATCGATTGCAGGAAAAAAAAACCCCATCAACTGAGGATGATAAACAGCTTATTTTACAATTTCCTCGGTGGCTTTGGTGTATTTCTCACACACTATTACATTTGCACAACAGTTAATGCATTTCTCAAAACAATTAGTACAAACTGCTGTTGATAACCTGCAAAAGCGTGTCACTTGCTCCAAATGGAGAGCTCATTTCTCAAAAGCAAGTATTCATGTCAATAAGTGTCAGTGTCATCAAGATGAAAGTCCTGACTTCATTGTTTTTGAACAAGATAGTCAGATGGCTGTCATGTTTTCATTATGACAGTTTACTCTGTACATTTTTTCCAATCCAAAAACGTCAGATTTTGGGGATGCTTCCTGAAAATGCTCAAGGCAGCACTATATAATATTCACACAGCCATTTGAGAACTACAGTAAGTTTGACATCACTGCATTTAGTAAGGTATCTGAGTACAAGACACTGGATATGTGTTTCACATCTTTACTGCATTTGGTCTTTGCCATTCTAATTATTCACAGCATTGTGCAAAAGAATAAATACACCCTTATTTCAACGCACATAAACTTCCTTTGGGTAGAGCTGTGCACAACTGTAAACAATATTGCAGGACATATTGGAACTGATCCTACAAACACACATAGGTCTGTAAATCCTTCATGAAATTGATCAATTTAGAAGACATTTTCAGGAAAAAAAATATTTAAGATTTTTTTTAATCAAATTTGCTTGACGCATATTGTTAACAAGTCATTACATACAAAAAAATTGAACTAAAGTAATGAAATGAGGACTTTTAGTTTATATGGAATGACTATCAGCATTCACACGTTAGTTCATTTTGACTGACACCACATAAGCATATGATAATTATATAAAACAGCAGAGAGTCGTATGAAAGCAGTTGATGCATGTCCAAAAGCATTTGCCAATTTGTTGGAGGGAATGAGAAACTGCTACTGTGATGTGCACAAATGAATAATTGTTTGGAGAAATGCATTAACTGTCGTGCAAATGTAAATGGTGTTGTGAGAAATGCACCAAAGCAACTGAGAAAAAACTGTCATTTCTAAAGTCAACTTCAGATGCCTTAGGAAAGTAACATCCAATCCTCAATTCCTGTTGCACATTTTAAATTAGCAATTGTTGCAAATATATGAAAATATTAGAATCTACTTTTGTAATTTCCTCTTAAAATACCTTTGAAAACTAACTTGGAAGATAGTTTAAAGAAAAACACTTCCTAAGTCCAATATGGTAGATATTGTAATTAAATAAAGTCTTTAAATCATTTAAGTGCACATTAGTTGCTATAAATCTCGGGTCAGTGTAATTAATTTATTGAATTTTTAGAAAGTTAATCATTTTAGTGAGCAAGTTTAATTCAATCAAAGGGACAATAAAGGCATTTCATATGTTACAAAAGATTTCGCTTTCGAGCTTGACAACATTTATAAAACATTCTGAGCAATAAATTAGTGTATTGGAAGGTTTTTTTGAAGGGTCATGTGACTCTGAAGACTGGAGTAGTGATGTTGAAAATGCAGCTTTGCATCACATGATTATATTACATTTTTAAACATGTTCATACACAATTTTAATTTAAAGAGTAATATTATTTATTTATAGATTTTTAAAAAATTTTAAATCAAATACTTAAATATCTTTGATACTGTTTAATGAACAGAAAAAATATTACACACCCCAAATTGGCTATTTTATAACCTTATATGATAAATCAATAGCAATAACTAGTACACTAATAACACTAAAACTGCTCTTTAGCTTGTCCCGCCCCCAACATAGTGATTCAATAGGAACTACGTCAGCACAAGAAGAACTGCACTTTTAAAAGCATTTTCTCAGTGCATTAGACATATTACAAAATTTTAGTATCCTTATAAGACTTTACCGTTGGCTTTGCATCATCAGGGCTCAGTCTGTCTCTGGGCCGCAGCTTACTTCTGCCAGAGCGATTGGTTTATCTTGTGGCATCTTCTCTGGTCTCGCAGACATATGTTCAGCTGTCCCGTCTGACAACCTCTTATCCGTTTTTGTAACATTTCACATCCCGTTTATCCTCCTGTTGACTTGCATTCCTCTCCTCACTCATTTCTTTTGGTGTTGCTTCACTCTCACTTTCTCCTACTTGGACATGTTGTGATCCTGCGAACTGCCCTCTTCTGTAATGCCACCAGAATCATCGTTTGTGTTTTCGTCAGCCGTCCTCACTCTCAGAACGCTCTTTCCTCTCTCTCTGCTGTTTTATCACATCCGAAGGTTCATCCCCCTCCTCCAGAATGACAAGAAGTTCCAACTGCTTGTCCGCCGAGGTTTCAACTTTGACCTCGCAGGAGTCCATCGTAGCTTCAGCCGAGCTCTCCATAGAGGAAAATACGAGAGCCTATAAAAGAATTCAGAGAAGCCTAATTTCCATATATTGAGCATGTCGAGACACTTGAGAGATTATATAGCGGAATATATATTAACTAGAATATGAACTGTGGCTAGTCGTTGATTTAGATATCGGGTGAGGTTTCACGGCCCTGCTTACCTTCTCAACCTTAAAGAAGAGTTAAAATGAGGTCTTCTGAGCGGAATGTCAAGTAAAGCCCACATGCATCTCACCTCCGTGTACGGACATGCATTAACTCCCACATATCTCAGGCAAAACTACATCTGACAAACGAGTCTGAAAAGGGCTAAAAGCTGACACGATGCATCGACAACTCTCACAGTCTGCTTGATCTGTCTCTTCCTGTTCTCTCTCTTATGGCCACGATCCACCCCTCTTCATTGGCTCATTTCAGTGACCTAGTGGCGTAACTGCATGTACAGAAATAACACATTATGGAAATGTATATTACAGTTAGCTTGGTTAAATGAACTGGCTTTAATGCCAAGCTTTTTAAAAAAAATGTTAAGTATTAGAAATGTGTGCTGACGCTCACTTGCATGTTGAAACTGGCGGCCTGTTTGTTTAACACAGTCTGTGGTTTTTGCAGATTCCTGTTGACTACTAGCAAAAGAGAAGTTAGACTTGGTGACAGAGAGCAAGACCTGAGCATGAAGGAGAAACTAATTATCTAGCGTTTTGAATAAGACACTTGACGGTTCATGTTCTGTTTTGGCACTGAAAAACGAGTTTTGTTTCTCCCCTGTTGATTGCAGCTCAGACCGAAGCCTCCGGCTATAACACGATGTCATGTAACTATGCACTTTGTAGGAAAAGGAATCTTGCATGTGTTGTGCAACTCAATGCATGCAAGAATATCGAAGTTCAATGAGGTAGAAGTAATACTGTTGCACTCTTATAAATAAAGGTGCAAAGAAGAACCAGATAAGGGGTTTAAGAGACTTGTTAAGTTCCCCAAAAACCTTTTAGTGCAAGGTTTTTTTAATCCAAGTATAAAGACAGTGACCTTTTGTGAGGTGAATAATTTTCAATGGGTGTCAAAATGTCTTTATGGAACCATCAATGCCAATCAAGAAGCATTATTATTTTATTCATTATTTGAATTAAAGAGTGAGAGTGTCTGGGTGAATCTTATAGACATGAGTTTCACACAGTAAACTATTGAAAGAATGAACAAACATAATTTTATGAACAAACTGATAACTTGCTAATTTAAATTGATAGATAGATAGATAGATAGATAGATAGATAGATAGATAGATAGATAGATAGATAGATAGATAGATAGATAGATAGATAGATAGATAGATAGATAGATAGATAGATAGATAGATAGATAGATAGGGATGGATGAATGAACAGACAGCGATAGATTGACAGACAGACAAACAGACATGATAGGTAGATGAATGGACGGATAGATAGATGGATGTATGGATGGATGGATGAATTAATGATAGATGAACAGACAGACAGAGATAGACAGACAGACGGACGGACGATGGATGATAGACGAACAGAGACAGACAGACGGATGGAGGATGATAGATGAACAGACAGACATGGATGGATGGATGGATGAATGAACAGACAGATGGATGGATGATAGATGAGCAGACATGGATGCATGGATGGATAGATAGATGGATAGATAGATGGAATAATTGATGATAGATGAACAGCCAGACAGAGATAGATAGATTGACAGACAGATGGACGGATGGATGATAGACGAACAGAGATAGATAGATAGATAGATAGACAGACAGACAGACAGACAGACAGACAGACAGACAGAGATGGATAGATAGACAGAGATGAATGGATAGATAGACAGAGATGGATGGAGGGATGGATGAAAGAACAGACAGAGATAGATAGACAGATGATGGATGGATGATAGACGAGCAGACATGATAGATAGATGAATGGACGGACAAGATGGATGGGATGGACAGAAGGATGAATTGATGATAGATGAACAGGACAGACAGAGATAGATAGATAGACAGACGGACGGATGGATGATAGACGAGCTAACATGATAGATAGATGATATGGACGGACGGACGGATGATCGATGGATAGAAGGATGAATTGATGATAGATGAACAGACAGAGAAAGATGGATGGATGGATGGATGATAGATGAACAGACAGAGATGGATGGATGGATGGATGAATGAACAGAGATAGATAGACAGACAGATGGATGGATGATAGACCAGCAGACATGATGGATAGATAGATGGATGAAATGATGATAGATGAACAGAGATTGATTGACAGACAGACGGACGGACGACGGATGGATGACAGACAGACAGACAGACAGACAGACAGACAGACAGACAGACAGACAGGACAGGACAGATAGATAGATAGGATAGATAGATAGATAGATAGATAGATAGATAGATAGATAGATAGATAGATAGATAGATAGATAGATAGATAGAAGATAGATCATGCTTTGAAATTCATTTTTTTGTTTGTGAGATTCATTCTCCAGTAAAGATGTGAAGTTTTAAGTGTAAACTTGCATATGTAAGGAAAAAATCTATTTGAGGCGATGCTCATAAAAAGTTGTATTATTTAGTTTTGCTTCTTTGTGTGTTCATTTACCTAACCATGCAATAGGACTCCGCTGACACCGTGTGTTCATATTTACTTTTGCATTCGCCGATATCTATTTCCATGCAAGGGCACGTTTATGTCTGTCAATCGCTAGGGGACTCCAGCGTGGTGATGCAGGACACACCTCACTCTGTTAGTCACACACTCATCTAGATTAATGTACTGCTCAGGATGTGCAGCCGCAGCAGCCCATCACAGGCAACGGGCCCAACGCAAACCGCGGTGTCAGTTTGAGCGTTCACCCGGGAATGCACCCACTTAACTCAATTCACCACAGCCGCTCAACATCGCCCCGATGGAGCAGACCCCGCGGGCCTCGAAGGCACAGAGAACGGACACGACAACCGCAGAGATATCGGAGATATCCTCCAACAGATTATGACGATTACCGACCAAAGTTTAGACGAAGCTCAAGCAAAGTGAGTATTTTAATGATTTGAAATAAAAACTTACAAGTTCAACGTTAGCATTGTGCTAACGGTCGCGTGAAAGAGTCTGCTAAACATTTAATAATCATAACTTTGTGTATATCAAATTCATATATTCTATTAAATATTTAAAAGATACATTTATAAGTCATTTAAGAGGATTTAATATATTTAAGAAATAAATTGTATCATTTATCAGACTATGCTGAAGTTCACGGGCTTAGCTGCTTTTGTTTACGTTTTTCTTGTCTCAAACCAAACTATTTATCCTCACTTTTTTCATTATATATCACCAAAAATTACGCTTTCTTAATATATTCATTAAAATAAAACAATTAACGTTTATTCTATCAAAACTATAACTTTATTCTATTCACTCCACAAAGCACAAATCACTGCCTGAAGCTAAAGTGAAAGGCTAGTGAGGCAGACAATCGGCGTACTTAACGATAATGCTTTTAAAAACGTCTTATTTATCTGTAAAGCAGGTTGTGTAATGATTCGTTTTGATTTTCATCACTATTTTAACGGGTGTTTGTTTGTGAGACACTATTGTTATAGCGATAGCATGCTAACTTTAGCTAACTGACTTTTGTCTGTTGTTTTGTGACAGAAAAACACGCTCTGAACTGTCATCGTATGAAACCGGCCTTATTCAGCGTCCTGTGCGAAATTAAAGAGAAAACTGGTGAGTGGTGGTCATGCATTTTGTTTTAAACTGGTAAATATCATAACCGCAACTTTATAATGGTTTAAAAGTGGCATTGGATTCAGCACAGGCGCCATGTTCTGCAAGAACAAAGCCAGATAGTGTGTACCTCATAAAAAATACTACAACTCCATTTATATCAGTTATCTTAATTTGAGTAACACATCTTTTGCATGCAATACTTAATTTGAAGGTAAACAGAACCATTTATGTGTAATGACTAGATTTGACCAGAGTTGTAGCCATTTAAACCAAAAAAATCAACCTTTGCCCCCAAAAAATAAATAATAAAAATCAAAAGAATTTGCATGTCATACTGAAATATTTGCATGTGTTAAAATGATATAAGTAATAAGAAATAAACAAACAAATACACAAAAAATACTAATAATAATGCATAGTTTTTGCATGTCATACTGAAAAATTTGCATGCGTTAAAATAAAATGCAATGTCTGATCACATTTCCATATCAAACGAAATTGTAATTCCTTCTCTTAAATGTTCTCTTATTGGCCTTACGTTAGCAGTATAATCTCTAACCCGTTTATTTGGATTTGCTAGCTCAATATTTGCATGTTAGGAAATCAGTACAACTTAAATAGTTCCAATATTTGACTTTTACTTCCTCCTGCATATCAACACAAGTGTTTTTTGCATGAAGCATCCTTTCATTTACATGCACGGATTAAACAGTAATGTGTTGATTTTACATGAAGACTAAGTTTAGGAAAGCCCATAAGGGGACTGAGATGTTTACTCTGATGGTTAGTAATTAAATGGCCTTGTGCCTAATGGAGTCTTTTAATTTCCGTGGTTTGGCACGCTCTCTTACAGCCTGTGGTATTGCATGCTGTGTGTGTGTCATTAATCATACAGTGCTTCCATGACCTATATACTGCTTAATCCACAGCGCTGACATGATACATTGACCTTCACATTGTCAAGTAACATACAGAAAGCTTCTACTTATTACAGTATTCGCAGCAGAATAAAGGGCGGTACATAGGATTTTTTCAGTGATGGCACAGGAACTGGTGAAATTACTTATTCGGTCTAAGGTTTTGCCCTTGACCGGCGCTTTTAACCTTCATGTTGCTTGAGGGAGGCTGAGCAGCTTAAGTGGAAATGACATAGAAATGGAAATAAAACTGCATGACCATATCAGTCACACTGATATATATATATATATAGACCATTTTGGGGGATGTAAACAAACACAATGGTCCCAACGTATTCCCTGTTTTACATTTTTAATTTATATAGCGTCAGAGAATCCAAAAGAGAGACATTTTGATAAATAATGTTATGATAGCTGTTTTAACATTGAGTTATGATTGAATTGCCTCTTGTTACAGTTATAAAATAGTTTGATAACAAGCAGGAAATTACCATATTGAAGTGGTCTAAATATATATATATATATATATATATATATATATATATATATATATATATATATATATATATATATATATATATATATATATATATATACGCACACACACACACACACACACACACACACACACACACAGTTGAAGTCAGAATTATTTGCCCCCTATGATTTTTTTTATTTATTTTTTAAATGTTTCCTACATTGTTTAACAGATTCAGGAAATTTTCACAGTATGTTTGATGATATTTTTTTTTCTTCTGGAGAAAGTCTTATTAATTTTATTTAAGCTAGAATAAAAGCAGTTTTTAATTTTCAACACCATTTTAAGGTCAAAATTATTAGCCCCTTTAAGTTTTTTTTTTTTTTTTTTTCCCGATAGTCTACAGAACAAACCATCGTTATACAAATAAACAGGGGGGCTAATAATTCTGTCCTCAACTGTGTGTGTGTGTATATATGTGTATATATATATATATATATGATTTATTTATTTATATATGATGTATTTATCAGATTTTTATGCCAGTTAACAAACAAACATGAAAGAGAAAATAACAGTACTAATATAATAAAATAAATAAATAAAAATAAACCTCACTATAACCCTCATATTGTGCAACAAACAGTATATGATGTGCATTTATTTTACAAATTAAGCATATAAACGGGTCAATTCTGAAAGTTGAGGTTGGCAGCATGGGTGTTAGGTAAAATAATGATAATAAAAGAAAAATACAAATTTAAAAGGGAAGATATAATAAAATGAATAGGCTGGGGGAGTGACATGTTCTTCAGACTTGTGGTTTTACAGTATCCGCATTAGTACTCATCTGGAAATTACAGACTAAAAACTGCAAGATGGGCAACCATTCATTCTACAGGGACTGCTTCAAGTTTCAGAGATTTAACATGCTGCAAAAATGGTAACCAAATGTTAGAAAATGTAATCACTTAACCTTGAAGACGATGTTTAATTTTTTTCTAATTTGACAAAAAATAATCTATTGAGTATGGGATCGGGGTTGAGGAGACTTCCACTGAAACAAATACACAGCTGAGCTTATAATGACAGAAAGCTATTAATTCAGAAAAATACAATGTAACTCACAGTTCGGGGGTAGAACTCCAAACAGGCCATTGAAGAGAGAAGGATCAATTTTATTAGATGTAATCATGAAAATGGGGGCAGCACGGTGGCGCAGTGGGTAGACCAATCGCCTCACAGCAAGAAGGTCACTAGTTCGAGCCCGGGCTGGGTCAGTTGTCATTTCTGTGTGGGGTTTACATGTTCTCCCCGTGTTGGCGTGGGTTTCCTCTGGGTGCTCCGGTTTCCACCACAGTCCCAAAGACATGTGATACAGGTGAATTGAAGAAGTTAAATTGTCAAAGTTAAGTATATATATATATATATATATATATATATATATATATATATATATATATATATATATATATACTTTCTTAGATCTGTAAATACAATATAAATCATATTCATACATGTAGATAGATAACATGCTACATTAAATGTTACTATTTATCTTTTATAAGCTCATATATTTTCATAGGGGCTACCTTGGCAGTCAAAATGTATGACCAAAAATATCATTATTACTAGTAAAATAGTTTTTTCTTTTTTAGCAATATCTTAGTAAAGATATTATCTCCATATTATCTATAATCTCCATCGTGCATTTATTTATTTATTTATTTTACAGTTGAATTATTTTAATACATCTAATGTGCTGTGAAAGTATTGAAGGCCATTCTTTCCTATTGTGAAATCAATAATTAAGGTTTGGCCTTGGATCTCATATGATTGACAGATTGATCTTGTAAGTTGTTGTATTTTAAAGATATAATATGAATATTAATAGATAGATTTCCATTTTTAGGTCTTTCCATGAGAAATGTTCAGGAGGAGGAGCCTCCTGACCCACAGCTCGTACGATTAGACAACATGCTGCTGGCTGAAGGTGTGGCCGGGCCAGAGAAAGGGGGGCGGAGCCGCAGCGGCAGTATCTGCTGCGACCAGCTCTGGCGGGATGTCCCCTGACAGCTCATTGGAGCACTCCGATTATAAAAGCAAGTTGAGCCAAATTCGGAACATTTACCACACAGAGCTGGAAAAAATACGAGCAGGTACATATTGTTGACATTGTGCTAGGTAGCCACGCCCCCAGGAAAATCTCATTGGTTCAAATCCTGCTTTACAAAAATGTAAATACTGTGCAACAGGCAATGCTTACTTTTTAAAAATTCTTTTTGTTGATGTATTTTTCCCGTTTTTTCTTTTTTTTGTTAAAGTCTTTTAAAAATGTAGTAATAAGTTATTAAACAGTTAGTTGTTATTTAACGAAAACCGTTATTATTTATTAATTATTATTTATTTTGTTAAAAAGTTATAAAAAAATCCCAAACCTCCAGAGTGAAACATTTCCAACTATTTTTTTTAAACCAGAAAGTACTTGAAAACTTTAGACCAACAATCAAGACTGTGTACTTAAAGGGAACATAGTTTACCTCTTTTTTATGATTTAATATTAATATTATGGTTCTTCTGAGTGTGCCAGTTTAGGTTCAGTTTAAAACACAGTTCAGATTTTTTTATTATAATGTGTTAAAAAGTGTCATGTTGGGGGCGTGTCCACAGTTCGCTGATTTATGGGTGTGTTGCTTCACATGTAAATTAGTTTCGGCTTCCCGCCAACGTAACAAGGGGGCGGGGCCATGAGCTCACCCGCTCTGCGTTTGCAACAGAGTCTGACAGGCAGACAGAGAAGGAGAGAGAGGATCACCATTCAGTCGTACATGTACGACTCGGACACAGACCAAGCAGAGAGTACAAAATCATTGAGTGTACCCTGATAGAAACCTATGTTTAGAATTCTAAAACGCATGCTAGTTAAGATCACAGGGAGCTTCTGGGATCGCGAGAAATGCAAACGGCTGAAGTATAAGGTAGACTCAATGAGAAGTACACATGTTTGCAAACCTACCTAAAGATACAACCAATAATTCCGATTAGAGCGATAATGTGGAGAATATTGATCTTGTGTTGAGCCCAATGAGCCCTGCATCTAAAAATAGAGCTAGGGTGTTCCTTTAGTGATATCGCTTTGACTCACGCTGAAAATGGCGGACGTGAATTAACAAACTGAGGATATGATGACGCGACTGTCAATCAATATTGGTGGGCGGGGGGACCGCTCTCCTACGTCAAGTAGGAGTGCTTATATCACCCCAATATCACAGTCTATACACCATACATGCACATATGTCTGTCCAAACAGCTTGAAAAGTAGATTTTTTTTTACCATAGGTGCCCTTTAATAGAGTCAACTGAACAATTTAATTGAATTAAAAATAAAAACAATGATTAAAGTAGTTGGTTTTAGTTAGACTTTTATTGCATAATTTTCAGTGTTTCATGGTTGTGGGTGATAAATTAAATTCTTTCTACTCAATGATTTTTGCAGATTTCTGTGCAGAATCATGGGTTATGTAGTTTTTCACCTGGAAAAGATTATTTTTAAAAATCAGTTGAAGTGGTGGTGGCACGCTGGTTAAGTGATTAGCATGATTTTATTACAATAAGAAGGTAGCTGGGTGGGTTTCCTTTGGATGCTCTGGTTTCCCCCACAGTACAAACATATGTGGTGTAGGTCAATTAAACCTGTGGAGTACAATCCTCAGTGCTGGCAGCTGGAAGAGCGTCCTCTGCATAAAACATATGTCAGAATAATAGGCAGTTCATTCTGCTGTGGCAACCCCTGATAAATCAGGGTTTGAAAAAGCTGAAAAAATGTAGGTTGATCATTTCAACAGAAATGTATATACCACTGATTAACAACCTTATAGTGCACAATAGGTTGGCCTGAGTTCTTACAAATCAATCTCTTATGAAAATGAGAGGACTTTTATTTACAGGGAAACCTGACTGTTGCACCTAACAGGGTATGTGCACAGCTAGTGTTTATTCCCCTACTGATAAACTTCCGGTGAAAGGTTAATGTGACTTAAATTCATACGGTTCCTTTTACAGCATGTTTTAATGTAATTAAAATACACGGCTCAAATAATAAAGGAAACATTTAAACAACACAATATAACTCCAAGTGTTCTCATTATTTTTTTAAAGCACCATATAATCAGTTAAATAGACTTCAGCACTCATTTAGTTGTTCAAGCATAAAACAATGAATTTAAACATTTTATTGAATTTAAGCCATTTAAACAAGCGCCGCTGGTAGCAGCAGGTGACCGCAGAAACTCCATTGAAAATACTGTGGTAAAATAACTTCCCATATTTTAAAGACATGGTGCGGATCAATGGTAGTTAATGCTGTGCGTCTTGTACATTCTGAGACCCACTTTATATTGCATCTCAATCAGGCATTGAAGATCAATGATTTTTAAAGAAAAGAGACCTTAAACTCTGAGATTTTTGTAATTGCATACAGTTAACCGGAAGCTCTTGATCCAGGTTACTGAAAATTAAAAGTCCGTCTGCATAAACCCTATGATTTTTTTGGGGTCTATTTGCACAGCTTTTTTTAAAATTAGGACAGAAAATGAATGTTTAAAGCACTTTGACCTAAAAAAGACACTTTCTGAATGTCCTCCAACAGAAAGGAGCTGGTTTCTAATCTCAGTGCTGTTCACAGGCCTGCAGTGAGTTCACTACCCATGTTATGAATCTGCTGAGGGAGCAGTCTCGCACACGGCCCGTGTCTCCGCGTGAGATCGAGCGCATGGTGGCCATCATTCACCGCAAGTTCAGCTCCATTCAGACGCAGCTCAAACAGAGCACCTGTGAAGCCGTCATGATTCTACGCTCACGTTTTTTGGACGCCAGGTGACTTCTGCATGCTAATATTATTGTCTATCTTTATGAGTTTCAAACATCATTTTTTTTTATCATTATTATTTATATTATTTATATATTGCTATAGTAGCTGCATGGTTATTAAATATCAATATGACCATGTAGTAGAAGTAATAATAATAATATTAGTGCTGTCAAACAATCATAGTTGATTACATCCAAAATAAGTTCACATTTACAAAATATCCAAAGGCCAAGTTTATGGCGAAATGTAATATTAATAACATATAGTACATGAACTGTAAAATTACAGTACTAATATTCATTTATTTATATTTTTATTATTAAATGACATTATAAAATTTATAAAACTACTAATAAAATAAGAAAAATTACTTGAATCTTATAAGAAAATATTAATAAGTATTTTTTACATTTCAGCTGTCAAATTACAATGCTAATATGTCTGGCAATTATGTTTTCATTTTAAAACACTGAGTCGTCAAACATATTATTTTGACATTTATCATAAAATATATTTATGTTGATGGCAAATATTAGATCATTTTAGATGAGTACTAGTAGTGTCTCGGATGATTCAGTTATTCAGTGAATATTTTAGGGCTGATTGTCGCCACCTATTGGTTAAACTGTAATTGATACATTTAATTTTGAGCGTCAAGTTGAATTTAACTGTGAGATTAATATTCACCATAAACCATGTTTATATCTGAACTATTAAGTCGTCAAATGTTTATTTTGATGTTTATCATAAAATACATTTATGTTGACAAGGCAAATATTAGATCGTTTTAGACAAGTACTAGTAGTGTCTTGTATAATTCAATTATTCAGGGAATTTTAAGGCTGGTTGTCGCCCCCTATTGGTTTAAACAATATAATTGATACAACTTTCATTTTAAGTGTTAAGTTAGATTAATATGTGAGTTTAATATTCACCATAACCATGTTTATATCTGAACTATTAAGTTTATTTTGACATTTATCATAAAATATATTTATTTTTACAAAGCAAATATTAGATCAATTTACACAAGATACATTTTTTTACTATAAAATTTTCTTCCTTTATCAGGCGTAAGCGGCGTAATTTTAGTAAACAGGCCACAGAGGTTCTGAATGAGTATTTCTATTCACACCTCTCGAACCCTTACCCAAGTGAGGAAGCCAAAGAAGAACTAGCCAAGCAGTGCAGTATCACTGTGTCTCAGGTATGACCTTCTCTATCATTTATTTACTCTGTTTGATAGGCTTGTTTTCCTCGAGTCTTTAAGAGGAGCATGGCTCTCGTTGCACTACGGGAGCGTCCAGTCATCAGATACGTATCGCTTTCATTTTGGCTCTGAAATCATAACAGGTGTCCAACTGGTTTGGCAACAAGAGGATTCGTTATAAGAAGAACATTGGGAAGTACCAGGAAGAGGCCAATCTGTATGCCATGAAGACAGCCTTAGGGGCGACACAGAGCGAAGACTCACCCCACACTCCAAACTCCACTGGTTAGTAAAGCCAAAATATTCTTCACTTTTATGCATAAAACTACTGGTAGTATAACAGATTACAAATCTCGCGGTTTTTGAGTCACGGTTCAGACATCGATATATAATTGACACAGATCATTTCAGCATCATGTTGACGGTAATCCGAGCCAATCAGATGAGCTTGAAGGCGGGGCAAGCATTGCGGGTGTTTGTTTACTGTGGAAACATGACGTGACAACTGTTTAAAACTATTCCTGAGTGCTGCGTTTCATGTTTTTAGATGCAAAGATGCAATGTGCATGAATGTCTCCTCAATCTGCACATGTGGTGAACATTTTGCAATGAAAATACAAACGCACAAATGCTCCCAAATATATTTTGAGGTCGCACAGATAAAATTTCACGCACATATTCAACCAAAACAGTCACAATTTCGAGCCTGTATTAGAAGCTTTACTTTTTAATTATTACATTAGCATATATTTTGAAGTATATTATTTAATCAAATATATCTGTTCTAGCAGTGTTTTTCATATTCATAATGGTACTACTGTTCGTTCTAATACTATTACTGTACTACCCACTGGTAACCTGGGTTTCACAGGCTAAGCAAGTTGTGACCGAAAGCACTATAATAATCTAAGACATCACATTGGATGATTTTTTTTTCAGATTAGTAGATGACAAATGCAATTTGCTTTCTTTTTATTAAATCAGGGTGTCTAGGGGGTATTAAATCTTAAAATCTCTTAAATTTCAAAAACAACATCTTAAAGGGCACATAGTTTGCCTCTTTTTTATGATTTATTATTAATATTATGGTTCCTCTGAGTGTGCCAGTTTAGGTTCAGTTCAAAACACAATTCAGATTTTTTTATTATAATGTGTTAAAAAGTGTCATGTTGGGGGCGTGTCCACAGTTTGCTGATTTATGGGTGTGTTGCTTCACATGTAAATTAGTTTCGGCTTCCCGCCAACGTAACAAGGGGGCGGGGCCATCAGCTCACCCGCTCTGCGTTTGCTACAGAGTCTGACAGGCAGACGGAGAAGGAGAGAGAGGATCACCATTCAGTCGTACATGTACGACTCGGACACAGACCAAGCAGAGTACAAAATCATTTGTGTCTTTGTACAGTTTTACAGCCAACTGTGTGCTAGTTTCAAGTGCCGAGCTTGTATAAGGTAGACTCAATGAGAAGTACACATGTTTGCAAACCTACCTAAAGATACAACCAATAATTCCGATTAGAGCGATAATGTGGAGAATATTGCTCTTGTGTTGAGCCCAATAAGCCCTGCATCTAAAAATAGAGCTAGGGTGTTCCTTTAGTGATATCGCTTCGACTCACGCTGAAAATGGCGGACATGAATTAACAAACTGAGGATATGATGACGCGCCTGTCAATCAATATTGGTGGGCGGGGGGACCGCTCTCCTATGTCAAGTAGCGGTCGATTTGAAAACAGCTCCAATTGGTCCACCGTTTTTTAGGTTGTTAAATTGAAAAAAAAAAGCACTGGGTGTGCTTATATCACCCCAATATGACAGTCTATACACCATACATGCACATATGTCTGTCCAAACAGCTTGAAAAGTAGATTTTTTACCATAGGTGCCCTTTAAGTTTTAAAAATTAGGGATGCACCAATATAGATCATTTGGCCGATATTTATAACCGATAACTCTTAAGATTTGGAGGCCGATAGCCGATAAACTACAGCCGATAGATATAAATATTTCAAAATGTTATATTTTTATACAGTGAACAGCTGTATAAAAGTTTGAACTCAGGGTTTCAACTTAATAGTCCGATAATGTAATGTCAGAAGAAGCATTGAGAGGTGTTTTGACAGTTCAGAGACACCATACAAGCAAAAAGCTAAATACAGATTGTATTACCAAAGAGCTTAGAATCACCAAGAGGTGACACTCAATTGAACTTTACATTGCATCAGCAGCGCCCAGCAACATCCCCATTATTTAAGTTTACGGTGAGCTGTGAGTTTTAAACTTAAACTGCAGGCGCTGTTTGATGCGCGTGCCCGCTAAGTGGAATCAGATTTGCCCTCGGAATCAAATTTTGAAACAACACCTGAGCATTGAGCAAAGATGACTTTATTTCGAACACCGTGCATAATATAAAGACAGAATGTGGCAGATGGTTGAACACCTATGACCCGTTTCCACTGAGTGGTACAGTACGGCATGGTACGGGTCACCTTTATCAAGGTTGCGTTTCCACTGCCAAAAGGGTACCCTTTTGGTGGGCGTGGTGTACAACAGAAAGTTTCAGACGACATCATTTTTACTTGAGGAAATATCTACATTAAAGCCGTACGGGTCGTTCACATATCATACGAGAAGCACTTCTCACAAAACAGATGCTTTATACTCATAAATACTTGTGTAGAAATGTTTATTACTAACTTTTCTATGAACATGATTTGATTATAACTGCAGATCAATGACAGTGCGAAATAGCCTATTGTAGTGTCTGCAATTACATATAATATAAATAAATAAATGCAACATATGAACACATACAGACCCTTACAGTCTCCGATATGTTATCAATTACAGAAAAACTACACACAACAGACATTTAGTCCTTATTTGGGACTGAATATAAAATATAGCCTACAGTCAGAGCAAACCTCTTATCTGTGTCTTAATCTTCAGCAGCACATGTAGCCTTTTGTTCGAAAGTAATTCTGTCATTCCCAGTTCAAAATAGTCCAAAAGGTGAAAACAATAGTTAAACATGGCAGTTTGTTCATGTTTTAGGTTGCAGAAGCATCATTTGCTGCTGTTTGTTTGTCACGCTTCACTGTAGCGTTTGTCATATTCTGACAGGACCGGATATTAGATCGCTTCAATGACCACGCGCACGTTATTAATATGAACTCAAGAAGTTCGCTGTTTCAAATATAGACGTGCGGCGAGCTCACTGGAGAAAATGAAAGCACTCTCACTTTTTACATGGGCTCGTAAAACAACAAGAGGACACAGCAGATATTGTTCTTCTTAGGCAGATATTGTTCTTCTTGGCTTTGTGGTTGTACATTAAGACGAAGGTTTGTTTAAGCTCGGGTCGATCATGGCTTGTTATTATATGTATATATTATTACGATGTAATGTCTCGGCTGTGTATTTGAAAATTCGTTTCCTTTGTTTTCATTCTCCTGCTTCTGTGAGTGACGCATCTCTATAAATCAAAAACGTTCAGCTGCACGCCAAGCTCCACCTTATGGTACCCTTTGGGCCTGTCTTTGCTAACAGTGACCAAAAAGTGGTAGGGTACGGTTTGCTTTTAGATACTCTTTGACAGTGGAAATGGCCATAAAAGTGTACCAAACCATACCATACTACTCAGTGGAAACGGGCCACTATGCTGTATTCAGTATGACATGTCTCCCCAGCTGCTGTTTGGGGTGCTTTGTGGGGCTCTGATGGGTCACTATGTGTGTGCGTGCTGATCAAAATGCATGGTTTCCGCTACATTCATTCTTCCATGGCAGGGCGCCACACCAAAATTCATCCCGCCACGGCTACATTACAGCTTCTCATTCAAAACATTCAGCTGTTTTTTTTTAAATGCTTGGTGATAATCGTACCAAAACGCATTAAAAGGTAAGTGAATTACAACAACGCAAACTTTTCTGTAATCATAGTTGTGCCGGGCATTATTTGTTTAACCCTTTAGGGTGACATGCTGACTGACTGACTGACATGTGCGTGATGTGTGAGGCCAGCAAACACAGCGTAGCTTTCAGTTATGACGAACAACGTTTCCATAATCATATTTTATTTATAGATAAAGGTCTATGGCTCTGCATACAATGACTTTATCTTGCTGGAGTTTATAGCCATTTCACTGTACTTCAAGATGCATTAATGCAGGGGTCACCAAACTTGTTCCTGGAGGGCCGGTGTCCTGCAGATTTTAGCTCAAACCCTAATCAAACACACCTGAACAAGCTAATTAAGGTCTTTCTAGGTATACTTGAAACACCCAGGCAGGTGTGTTGAGGCAAGTTGGAGCTAAACCCTGCAGGGACACCGGCCCTCCTGGACCGAGATTGGTGACTCCTCCATTAATGCCTCTCTGTAGGTCTATTGAAGACATTCAGAAATATTCCTAGCAAATCTAATAAATGTTGGAGACATACGCGTTACATAAACGCACTAAATCGCACTTCAGTGGTGTTTATTTGAGAGCGCACAGGAAAATCTGCACTTGAGCAGCGTGTATTTGAGGGCGCGCAAGTTTTGTGCACGAACAGAGGAAATCGGCGCTCGTGCACAGAGATTCGCATGCTCGTATTACATGAATGCGATCTCGACTTGTAATACTGCGCTCATGACATTTGTCAATGAAATAACGCCACAGGTAGTTGGTAGATCTGTGTAAAAGGCTCAACAGAGTCTGCCGCCACAGCTGGAAAAAATCCTAGAGGAAACACTGAAATTAATAAAATCTTATCAGCACATGGCAAGCAACATGCTGATAATAATAAATAATGATATTAGATTATAAACAACCCAACGAGTTGTTTAGCACGTGCGCATCGCTGCTATTATGTTGCTATTATGTATCATCGCTGCTATTATACGCAATGACACTGTCAAACATATCTACAATGATAAGGAATATGAGTTACTTACTGAGTTAACAACGCACAGCAATACCACATGAAGAAAGGACGTACACAATCGCAGACTTTAAAATGCATGCAAATGAGACAACTTTTGTAACTTTATGGTTAAACTTTGCAGTTGCTTCACAATACATGTGTGATTTGTCCTAATTCATACACGTGATTGGAATAATGTGGTAGGCGATCTCTCTGTGATTGTAATGAAGTTATAAATGGCAAGAAATGACTCGACACCTTTTCTCATTCTGTCCTCCAGGCTCAGGGTCATTCTCTCTGTCAGGATCAGCTGACTGCTTTCTAGGGGTTCCACCAATGAACGGCGAGCAGCCTCCGTATCACATGGGAGCTCAGGTAAGACTTGTTTTTGTTTGTTTGTTATTTAACACTGCGTCTGCTGCATGTCCTCATCTCTGTTATGCATGTGTGGTGTGTGTGTGTGTGAGTCTCTGGTTCAGTAACATGAGAGATCACTGTTCACTTTAAAGTTAGAGATCACAATTCACACACAAAATAATTAATAAAAAATAAGTAATTTACTAAAGGTTCTAATAAAAGGTTGATGATGATAGTATCAATATTGATACAAAAATCATCTCAGCTTAAATGATTCGGTAACTTATACAGGGTTTCTACGCTTCTTGAAAATACTTAAAAGTTCAGACATGCATTTAAGATCTGGAAAGTACTTAAAAACAAACACAGGTCCAACAACTGTACTCAATTGTCAAAAACAGAATGAAAAAAATGTGAATTTTTCAATTAAAAATCTTACATTTAAATATTGTACAATAACACTGACATTTGATCAATATTTCAGAAACCACATTTGAATATTATCATTATTTCATTCAATAAAAGTTCTTTAAACATGACTTTTTAACATGGTCAAAGTACAGTTAGGCCTGTCACGATAAGGAATTTTTGTTGTGCGATATATTGTCACAGAAAATGTTGTGATGATCGATATTAATGTCATTTTAAGATCATTTTATGCCACTGATTATATAACAGATTAATAATAATGCAAATAGCCATTAACACTTCTAAATACTTATTCTTAAGGTTATTTAGATTCTATAATTTGATGTTAAAAAGCTAAATGTCCTATTACTTATACTATTAAATGTCCTATTAGGTAAATGTCCTATTATATATACACTATTAAATGTCCAATTAGGTAAATGTCCTATTATATATACACTATTAAATGTCCTATTAGGTAAGTGTCCTATTATATATACAATTAAATGTCCTATTGGGTAAATGTCCTATTAAATTTACTATTAAATGTCCTATTATATACTATTAAGTGTCCTATTAAGTAAATGCCCTGTTATATATATATATATATATATATATATATATATATATATATATATATATATATACTATTAAATTTCCTATTAGGTAAATGTCCTAAATGATTGTCAAATTGATAAATTAATTAGATTGGAAGGATTAATCAAAATGTGAGCTTTGAACAATCAATGTGCAGCTCTAAGTGGAGGCAATGATGTGGGTTTTTTTGTTTGCTTTGCTAAATGTCCTTTTGCTCTCTCTCTCTGGTAGGACGCTCAATCGCGATTCTCAGAAAGACTGTATAGTACCAGAGAGAGCCGGGTGAGGAGCTCAGTACATGCATGCCTGCGTCTGCGGTCCATCTCGCTTTTTCACTCACTCACTGCAATGATTCACTTCCTCTGTTGATTATTATTATGGTTTATTCACATTAAGAGCTGTGTGGAGTGGTATGACTTTTTGTGAGAAGCCTTGCACATAACTGAACAAAGTATAACCTCTTTTTGAGGTCATCGCAGATTACTTACTATTATAATTAGTGTACATTAGTCTACATTTGAATTAGATCAAAATCTTTCATCAAAGTTTTCATTTTTTTTTCTAACTTTGTGAACCACTTCAAATGTAGATTACTGTATATCTTGTTATAATAATGTATTAGGAATAGTGATGGGCAAAGATTAATTGCATCCAAAACAAAAGTTTGTTTTGTCATATTATATGTGTGTATTATATATATTTCTAATGTATACCCTCACCGGCCACTTTATTAGGTACACCTTACTAGTACCGAGTTAGACCCCCTTTTGCCTTCAGAAGTGCCTTAATCCTTCGTGGCGTAAATTCAACAAGGAACTGGAAATTTTTTCTCCATATTGACATGATAGCATCACGCAGTTGCTGCAGATTTGTCGGCTGCTCATTCATGATGCCAATCTCCTGTTCCACCACATCCCAAAGGTGTTCTATTTGATTGAGCTCTGGTGACTGTGGAGGCCATTTGAGTACAGTGAACTCTGTCATGTTCAAGAAACCAGTCTGAGATGACATGGCGCGTTATCCAGCTGGAAGTAGCTATTAGAAGATGGGTACACTGTGGTCATAAAGGGATTAACATGGTTAGCAACAATACTCAGGTTGGCTGTGGCGTTGACATGATACTCAATTGGTACTAATGAGCCCAAAGTGTGCCAAGAAAATATCACCCACACATTACATCACCACCAGCAGCCTGAACTGTTGATACAAGGCAGGATGGATCCATGCTTTCATGGTGTTGACGCCAAATTCTGACCCTACTATCCGAATATCGCAGCAGAAATCGAGACTCATCAGGCAACGTTTTTCCAATCTTCTATTGTCCCATTTTGGTGAGCCTGTGTGAATTGTAGCTTCAGTTTCCTGTTCTTAGCTGACAGGTCTTCTGCTGCTGTAGCCCATATGCCTAAAGCTTCGATGTGTCGTGCATTCAGAGATGTTCTTCTGCATATCTCGGTTGTAATGAGTGGTTATTTGAGTTACTGTTGCCTTTCAGCTGGAACCAGTCTGGCCATTCTCCTCTGACCTCTGGCATCAACAAGACATTTGTGCCCACAGAACTGCCGCTCACTGGATATTTTCTCTTTTTCTGACCACTCTCTGTAAACACTAGAGATGGTTGTGTGAAAATCCCAGTAGATGAGCAGTTTCTGAAATACTCAGACCAGCCCTTCTGGCAACATTCAAAGTCACTTAAATCACCTTTCTTCCCCATTCTGATGCTCGGTTTGTTCTGCAGCAGATCATCTTGACCATGTTTACATGCCTAAATGCATTGAGTTGCTGCCATGTGATTGGCTGATTAGAAATTTGTGTTAACAAGCAGTCGGACAGGTGTACCTAATAAAGTGGCCGGTGAATGTATTTTGCTATGAAGATGATGATAATAATAGTGCTCTATAAGTAGTAAAAATCATTTAAATATAAGATTTATTTTTGTTAAATGTAAACATTTGATGAATCAGATTTTTAAAACTGTATTTAACATGGTATAATGATAGATTAAATTGCATCTAATAAAATATTAGTTAAAAACTAATCAAAAATATAATAATTTAAATTATTTTATTATGCATATATAATTTACATGCATAGTTATCCCAATATAATGATACACTGTAAAAAGCAATTAGTTTGCTTTACCTTGAGTAAATCCATTTCTTAAAGTTATTAATTGACTTCACTTTAAAAAGTATGTAAACCCATTGCCATAAAATTAAGTAAATGAATTATTTGCACAATTATAAAAATTAGGTCAAGTAATAATTCTGAGTTCAACTGTACATTAGTTTTTAGCATAAGATATGTTCTTGAGGCTTCTGACTAGGATATTTGAATGGTTTTATTATTGCTTTTCTCGCTCTGCAGACTAATGGGAACTGGCAAGAGCAGAACTCGCCACCGTCCGCTGCTTCACCCGGAACTGATCACTCTGACAACTCCGACTGATGACGTCCAGCTCACAGAGACGAAAGAATGATGCTCACTCTTCTACCCAACTGCAGATTTACTTTTCTTCTTATTTTTATTGGACTTCACATCGAGCCTCATTCATAAAGCAGAGATTTACATGTAGATCCTTCATAAATGTGTTCTTATGCAAATTATTGCATTTCATTCAGTGCAATCGTTTACATAAGAAAAGGCCTTGTTTATGAAGCATGCATTTGTGTAAACTGCTTGTAAAATTATAATAGTATAATAATTATAATAATAGTATAATAATTATAACGAAATAGTTTGAGCTGAACCATTATTTGGAATAAAGGTTTGTTTTTAACCCCTTTATAGGACACTCATTGAAATAATCGCCAGGAAAAACCCCGGAGCATTACTAGGGGTTATTATTATTAATATTTTAATGATTTTTAAAGTAATAATTAAAATAATTGTAATACTTTTGAACTTGTGAGATAAAAAGTGAAAAGTATATTATAAACTTAAATTAAAAATGATTATAAACTATATCTCAATGACGTTACCATATATGGTTCCTTGCCCAATAAAGGGTTAATACGTTTTGATTCTCTCATCAAGGCTGCATTTACGTAATAAAAATATAATAAATATAGTGAAATATTACTTATTACTATATTACTAATTTACTAATGTGATGCAGAGCTGAATTTTCTGCATTATTATCAGTTTTCAGCTTGAGGTATCTGATTTCAGTTAATCTGTTTTCAGTTTCAGTGATCAATTTTCAGCATCACATTATCCAGAAATCATACTAATATGCATATTTTATGTTCAGTTATTTATTATTGGTGCATAAGAGCTCATATAAACAGTTTTACTTTACTTTTCATTAGGTAAATGTAGCCTTTGTCTGAGCCAAACAATTATTTGGAATGATTATGTTTTTAACCCCTTTATAGGACACTATAATCGTCAGGAAAAACCCTGCAGGGTTACTGGGGGTTATTACTTTTTTAGTTATTTAAAATTACTTAGAAATTAAGTAATAATTAAATAAAATAATTTTAAGACTTTTGAACTTAAGACTTAAAGTAAAAAGCAAATTATAAACAATCTCAATAAAGTTGCCATGTATGGTTTCTTGCCCAATAAAGGGTTAAATGTTTTAAGTCTGTCGTCAAGCCTGCATTTATGTAATAAAATATAGTGAAATATTCCTTAAATATCTTACTTAAATTTAAAATCTATTTAATTTCTGTGATGCAAAGCTGAATTTTCAGCATTATTATCAGTTTTCAGTTTCAGGTACACTGAAAAAAATGATTCAAAGATGATTCCTTGCATTTACTTAATTTTTTTACGTTAAGTGGTTGTAAACTATTTATTTGGGCTGAATTTAAACACAAATTAAGTTGAACACTGCTCAATTTAATTTGTTTGTTTAAATTCAACACAAATAAATAGTTTGCAACAGTTTTGCATGCAACACTTTTTTCAGTGTATCTGGTTTCAGTTATCTGTTTTCAGTTTCAGTGATCACTTTTCAGCATCACATTATCCAGAAATCATACTAATATGCAGATCTTATGTCCAGTTATTTATTATTGGTGCATAAGGTTTTTATAAACTTTTTTCACTTTACTTTCCATTAAATAAATGTAGCCTTTGTCTAAGCCAAACCATTATTTAAAATAATTATGTTTTAACCCCTTTATAGGACACTCATTGAAATGATCGTTTAAAAAATCCCTGCAGGGTTACTGGGGGTTATTACTTTTTTTTTTAATTACTTAAAACTTCTTAAGTGATAACTAACTGAAATACTTTTAAGGCTTTTGAACTTAAGACTTAAAGTAAAAGATGTATTTTATAAACAATTTCAATAAAGTTACCATATATGGTTTCTTGCCCAATAAAGGGTTACATGTTTTAAATCTGTCGTCAAGCCTGCATTTATGTAATAAAATATAGTGAAATATTACTTAAATATTTTAAAATCTAATTAATTTCTGTGATGCAAATCTGAATTTTCAGCATTATTATCAGTTTTCAGTTTCAGGTATCTGGTTGCAGTTATCTGTTTTCAGTTTCAGTGATCACTTTTCAGCATCACATGATTGAGAAATCATACTAATATGCAGATCTTATGTTCAGTTATTTATTATTGGGGTATAAGACCTTTTATAAACAGTTTTCACTTTACTTTTCATTAGGTAAATGTAGCCTTTGTGAGCAGAACAGGCTTTTGCAAGCAGTTTATGCATTTGTGTCATGCATTTGTGTTTCTCAGTTTGGATGAATAAGTGTGTTTGTTTGAGAGAAGAGCTGATGAGATCATGGCTTTTACTTGTGTTATTTTAGTTTTTTACATTTCCACTACATCACAACTTCCATTATGTGTTACTGCAATATCTGGGTGTTGAACGGGGGAACTTTTTAAGCTGCATTAAGACTGCTTTCATTATAGCTATTTTATTATTATTATTATCACCGCTCAATATAGTTTATTCAGAGCTCAGATAAGATTGGCCTGGCTGAAAGGGGCAATATTGATAAATCCAAAGATTGTTTTATTTCTGTGTGTATGTGCGCGTTTCTCTTTTTTACTGGGTTTGTGTATGTATCGGTTATCTGAATGAGGTGTGTTTGCTGTCTTTATTTACCGTTTGAATGAGTATATCAACAGTGCTGTCTTTTCTCTGTACAGTGAAACACCTGTATTCTCTACCTCTTTTACAATAAAGACTGTCTGTGTACACATTCAACATTTGCACACAAGCTTGTTTTATTGCAGCACATCTATCTATCTATCTATCTATCTATCTATCTATCTATCTATCTATCTATCTATCTATCTATCTATCTATCTATCTATCTATCTATCTATCTATCTATCTATCTATCTGTCTGTCTGTCTGTCTGTCTGTCTGTCTGTCTGTCTGTCTGTCTATGTATCTGTCTGTCCATCTGTCCATCTATCTGTCCATCCATCCATCCCGTATCTATCTATCTATCTATCTATCTATCTATCTATCTATCTATCTATCTATCTATCTATCTATCTATCTATCTATCTATCTGTCTGTCTCTGTCCGTCTATCTATCTATCTACAGGTATCTATCTGTCTGTCTATCTATCTGTCTGTGTCTATCTACAGATATCTATCTGTCTTTCTCTGTCTATCTATCTATCTATCTATCTATCTATCTATCTATCTATCTATCTGTCTGTCTGTCCATTCATCTGTCCGTCCATCTATCTGTCTGTCTGTCTGTCTGTCTGTCTGTCTGTCTGTCTGTCTGTCTGTCTATCTATCTATCTATCTATCTATCTATCTATCTATCTATCTATCTATCTATCTATCTATCTATCTATCTATCTATCTATCTATCTATCTATCTATCTATCTATCTATCTATCTATCTATCTATCTATCTATCTACCTATCTACCTACCTACCTACCTACCTACCTACCTACCTACCTACCTACCTACCTACCTACCTACCTACCTACCTACCTACCTACCTACCTACCTACCTACCTACCTACCTACCTACCTACCTACCTACCTACCTACCTACCTACCTACCTACCTACCTACCTACCTACCTACCTACCTACCTACCTACCTACCTACAGCAGGCATGTCCATGCTTGGTCCTGGAGGGCCGGTGTCCTGCAAAGTTTAGTTCCAACCCCAATCAGACACACCTGGGCTAGCTAATCAAGCATTTACTAGGCTTTCTAGAAACATCCGTGCAGGTGTGTTGAGGCAAGTTGGAGCTAAAATCTGCAGGACACCGGCCCTCCAGGACCGAGTTTGGACACCCCTGATCTACAGGTATCTGTCTCTGTCTATCTATCTATCTACAGGTATCTATCTGTCTGTCTCTGTCTATCTATCTATCTACAGGTGTCTGTCTGTCTGTCCGTCCATCCATCCATCTACAGGTATCTATCTGTTTGTCTGTCTATATATCTATCTACAGGTATCTGTCTGTCTATCTATCTGTCTGCCTGATTGATTGATTGATTACAATTAAAGGAATTTTTCCGAAATACGCTGATTTTGCAGCTCCCCTAGAGTTAAATAGTTGAATTTTACCATTTCTGAATCCATCCAGCTGATTTCCGGGTCTAAAGAGAGCACTTTTAGCTCAGCTTAGCATAAATCATTGAATCTGATTAGACCATTAGCATTCTGATGGCCAAAGAGTTTTCAATCATTTTCCTATTGAAAGCTTGAAGGCTAACTAACCAACTCGATCACAAGCGTGCCTCGCAACCGTGAAGACTTTTGTGGGACACGATTCAGAACATATTTTTGATCCTGTATCCATCCATACATCATTCTATCCATCCTATTTATTCTATCCATCCTCATTCTATCCTCCATCCATCTATACAATCAGTCTATGCATCTATCAATCTTTATATGTATGTTCATCCATCTGTCTATTCATATATCCATTCGTCTGTCTGATCTATCTACGACCCAGAATCCTGGGGCTGACCAGAGCTGTTGCTGATTGGTTGGGGGCTGGACGCCAGTTCTGGGGGGGAGGAGCATTGAGCTCTGGCCATCTGCCAATCACTGCTGAGAACAAAATGTAAGAATGTGACACATGTCAATTATATTATTCTGTCTGTCTGTCTATCCGTACATTCATTTGTCCATCCATTTGGATATTGATCTGTCTATTTGTCTGTCCATCCATCAAACTATATATTTATTGATCCATCCATCCATCTTTACCATCCATCAATTTATTTATTTATCCATTCATCCATCCATCCGTCCATCCATCTGTACCATCCATCAGTCTATATATTTATTTCTCCATCCATCTGTACCATCCATCAATTTATTTATTTATCCATCCATCCATCTGTCCATCCATCAGTCTGAATATTTATTTATTTGTCCATCTATCTGTACCATCCATCAATTGATTTATTTATCCATCTGTACCATCCATCAGTTTATTTATTCATCCATCCATCTGTACATCCATCAAATTATTTATCCAACCATTTGTCCATCCATCCATCCATCCTTATATTCATTTATTTATCCATCCATCTGTACCATCCATCAAATGGTTTATTTATCCATCCATATGGATCTGTCTTTTGGATGAGACAGTAAACCCAGGTCCTGACTCTCTGTGGTCGTTAAAAATCCCATTCTCTCCATCTGCCCTTACCCATCATGGCCTCCCAATCATCCCCATCCACTGATTTGGCTCTATCACTGTCTCTCCACCTATAGCTGGTGTGTGGTAAGCGCAATGGTGCCATTATCCTGTGGCTGCCGTCGCACCATCCAAGTGGATGCTGTACACTGGTGGTGGTGTGTAGAGAAACCCCCCCCCCCCCCCCTCCCCCCGATTGTGAAGCGCTTTGGATGTATGGCCATACACGATAAATGTGCTATATAAATATTATACATTACATTACATATATCCATCCCAGAAAACTTGAAAAAAAGTACAAGCAAAATCCTTTTGAATCATTTGTTACAAACACAAGAATCTAACAAAAATGCTAACGGTCTAATCCGATTCAATGATCTATGCTAAGCTAAGCTAAAAGTGCTCCCACCAGACCTGGAGATTGAATGAATGGATTAAAAAAATGGTAAAAGTCTACAATTTAACTCTAGAGGAGATGTAAAATTAGCCTATATTCAAATGAAATTTGGAGAGTTCATTTAAGCAGTTCCCATTAGTTTAGTGCAAAGCATTCTCATTGCTGTAATTACAAAAAATAAAAAATGATATATTTTCAGTTATATATCTTGAGTTTTTATTAAATTACAATAAAGCATCCAAACATTACAGTGACGAAGGAATAATCAAGAAGAGCATACATTTAAAAAACCATAATTGTTAAAAGGATGTTTTTCTTCATGCAAATAGCTTTTGATTTGGTGCCGAAGTTCTAGCCAAAAAATATCAGGAAGATGATTTTAGTGTGCCTTTTCAGTTGTCTAATGCAGTATTTCCCAACCCTGTTCCTGAAGGCAAACCAACACTACACAATTGCAACCTCTACCTAATCAACATTGTTGGGGAGGTTACTTTGGAAGTGTAATAGATTACAGATTACAAATTACACTATTTAAAATGTAATAAGTAGTGTACCTTTTTTGAACTGTTAATTACTTTATAAAAGTAATTGATTACATCTGATTACTTTTTAATTACTTTTAAATTTCTAATGGATATTTTCAGCTAAATCATTTTTAAGCATACCAAGCAGGTGTGAGCTTACAGTAGCTCTGTTTACTGTTAGAGTTTCAAAAGTTTTCATCAGTTGAATTAAGATTATATTAATTTAATTTTAAAGTACAGCCACCACAAAACCAAAATGTTCAGTTATTTACTGTAAATAATAAGCTGTACTAAACAGAAACAAATGATAGAATCTAACAGCAAAAACAAAAATAATCCAATAAAACCAGGTGTTCTACATCTAAATTACAATAATAAATAATATAGTAAAGGGGAAAATTTAGGAATAAGCATTATATTGTGTGTGTGTGTGTGTGTGTGTGTGTGTGTGTGTGTGTGTGTGTGTGTTTATATATATATATATATATATATATATATATATATATATATATATATATATATATATATATATATATATATATATATGTATACTTTAGCCTTTACTACAGTAAACTATATATATATATATATATATATCAGTCATTTTTCCATCAAGCAAATTTCTCATGTTAGTCTAATTGGTTGGCGAAGTCACCGACCAGAGCCAGAGTTGGTAGTAACACACAAAAAAGTTTGTTGTTGACCACCAAAAAAAACAGGACGAAGAAGAAATTGTCATTCTTGCCATCATATGGATTTACTTGCATCGGCTAGACACCGGTCTCACAGCTCCATCAATGTCAGTGACGTCACTTATTGATCCGCGATCGGTAAATGTAGCTTGTGTGGACGCTACTGTGCTACTTCACTATTAAAATAGCTTCACTACTGAAAAGCTATTTGATTTATAAAGTATCAACGCTGGCGTCACGCTACTGAGAAATGTAGTTAAACTAGTAGTGTCACTACTTGTAGCGCCGCTACTGCCCAACACTGTTAATGTGATAAAATCGCTTTGGCCAGAGGAGTCTGTTGGTGCCCTGAATTTCACAAATCATAATATATCATTCGAAATGAAAGGATCTGTTTTTATTTCTCTACACTCACGATATCGACAATGCTTTTATAAAATAAAGAAAGGCTAGGTTACACACCTGCAGATGCGTCCTCATGTTCGACAAACAAATTTTGCACTGAACTGTTATACGTGCGCCCTTCCAGCCTGATCTCATGAGAAAACGTAATTATTTTACGTTTTGTCACTTTAGTAGCTAATTCGAATGAGTTCAGTCGTACAAAAATGTACGATTTAAAAAAGGAGGCGTGGCACCCAACCCCACCCCTAAACCCAACCGTCATTGGGTGATGAGTAAATCGTAATAAATTGTATGTATTAGATCGTACGTATTGATACGTACCACTACGTCAAAAAGTTACGAATTGCCGTGAGATTGTGTTGGCCCTTCTCAGATTTCAGGGTGTAATGATTTTTAAATTTCCAGCAATGAAATGCATGTTTATCACCCGCCATGGTGCCAGCTCTCAGACTGGTTGTTGTAGTCTTTAATGCTTTCAGCGGCAAAGAGGATAGTAGACGGAGTGCGCTGCAAATTCAAACCAGAAAACCAATCAAAAGCATCAGAACAGCACTGCTTTAATAAATGGCCTTAGCAGAAGGCTTCATGCATATCAAAAACAAGCAAATGGTGGTGTAGTGGTTAGTGCGTCGACACATGCACTCCGGTGCTCACGGTGACCCAAGTTCGATTCCCGCTGTGTAGTCCTATGCTGATCCTTCCCCTCTCTCTGCTTCCCACACTTTCCTGTCAATACTCTCGGCTTTCCTGTGAAACAGTATTCCCCCCCCCCCCCCCCAGCTTATTAATATTATTCAACATATCCCAGATTTTTAAGGAATATTTTTAGATGTAACCCAATTTGTAGTCTTTAACATTTTCATATGTAACTGTAATTTAGTTACACATTTTGACTTAATAACTGTATCAAATTACTGTTACTTTTATTTTGTAATTAAATGACATAACACCTTTACATGTAACTAGTTACTCCCCAACACTGCTAATCAAACACACCTGAATCAACTCATCAGAACATAACCTGAAGTTAATGGGTCAGATAAGGGAGACATCCAAAATATGTACTGTTGGTGTGCCTCTAGGAACAGGGGTGGGAAACACTGGTCTAACATCTCTGTTTGTTCTCTCACATGCTGCTCTGGATGGTGATGTTGAAGTCACTGCTGACCCTCTCGCTCTGGATTTTGTTGTTCCTCATATTCTCCCTCTCAGAGTCCATCTGAGCTGATCCGGAGCCGCTGACTGGGATTTTGCTTTCTGATTGGCTGGTTGATTCTCTGTGGTGCAGCACAGTCACTATTTCCACAGGCTCATTAGCTAGTTTATCTGCTGGCTGGGCCATGGAGAGCTCTGATTGGTTGTTGCTGGAGCGGCGGTTCAGGGCATGCTGGGTACAGGAGAAGGAGCGCTGCCGAGGGGCTGGCTGTGGACACAGGAAGTGAGGTGTTGCTGCACGAGCGTTGTCTTGTAGAAGCTCTCTTTCCTCATCTTCTGCTTCAGATGTCACTTCCTGGAGAGTGCTTATTGGGCGAGATGGACGGCCCAGAATCCTGGGGCTGACCAGAGCTGTTGTTGATTGGTTGGGGGCTGGACGCCAATTTTGGGGGGAGGAGCATTGAGCTCTGGCCATCTGCCAATCACTGTTGGGAACAAAACGTAAAATCTCATGAATCCATCCATCTATCTTATCTATCTATATTCCATCTATCCATCCATCCATCCATCCATCCATCCATCCATCCCAATGTCTATCTGTTGTTTTGTCATCATTCAATGTATTTTGTCTGCCTGTCATTTTGACATTTATGACATCTATCTATCTATCTATCTATCTATCTATCTATCTATCTATCTATCTATCTATCTATCTATCTATCTATCTATCTATCTATCTATCTATCTATCTATCTATCTATCTATCTATCTATCTATCTATCTCACCCATCCATCCATCCGTCCATCCATCCATCCGTCCGTCCATCCATCCATCCATCTATCCATCTATCCATCTATCTATCTATCCGTCCATCCATCCGTCCATCCATTCATCTGTCCGTCCATCCGTCCGTCCATTCATCTGTCCATCTATCTATCTATCTATCTATCTATCTATCTATCTATCTATCTATCTATCTATCTATCTATCTATCTATCTATCTATCTATCTATCTATCTATCTATCTATCTATCTATCTATCTATCTATCTATCTATCTATCTATCCATCTGTCCATTTATCTGTCCATCCATCCGTCTATCTATCTATCCATTCGTCCGCCCGTCCATCTATCTATCTATCTATCTATCTATCTATCTATCTATCTATCTATCTATCTATCTATCTATCTATCTATCTATCTATCTATCTATCTATCTATCTATCTATCTATCTATCTATCTATCTATCTATCTATCTATCTATCTATCTATCTATCTATCTATCTATCTATCTATCTATCCATCTGTCCATTTATCTGTCCATCCATCCGTCTATCTATCTATCCATTCGTCCGCCCGTCCATCTATCTATCTATCTATCTATCTATCTATCTATCTATCTATCTATCTATCTATCTATCTATCTATCTATCTATCTATCTATCTATCTATCTATCTATCTATCTATCTATCTATCTATCTATCTATCTATCTATCTATCTATCTATCTATCTATCTATCGTTCAATCCATCCATCCATCCATTCATCTATCTGTCTATCCGTCTGTTTGTCCGTCCGTCTGTCTATCCATCCATCCATCCATCCATCCATCCATCCATCCATCCATCCATCCATCCATCCATCCATCCATCCATCCATCCATCCATCCATCCATCCATCCATCCATCCATCCATCCAACTGTTTATCTATTTGTATAATCAGTAGTCTATATATCTGTCTATTCGTCCATCCATCCATCCATTGGTCTGTCCAATAATCAGTCGATCTATCTATTTATCCATCCATTTAACCATGCAACCATCCATCCCAGCTAACTTGAAAAAAGAACAAACAAAATCTTTTTTTTAATAATTTGTAAAAAAAAAAAAACAAGAATCCATCCATCAATTTCTCTTTCTGCCATTACATCATTTTGTCATTCCATATATATATATATTTTTTTTTAATCGTTCATTATTTCAGTTTTTTATTTTATCTCTGTAGGCTTAGCTCTATGTATTGCTCTCTAGTACAGCCGCTCCAAAGTGATCTTACTCTGGTGGAGGTGTTGGCATCCCTCTGTGATTTATCACCCCAGAAAACGAGGCACTTCTTCCAGGCAGACATGGAGGTGAAGCGACCCAAGGAGAAAACACATACGTGCGATCATCCCAGAGCACCTCAGTGGAGGGATCTAGAGGAACTGGCGCCCTCTGAACTCTGTGAGCCAATAAGAGCTCCAGAACTTGATGATGTAATCCTTCTCGCGCCACATCCAGCGGTCGTCGGCCCTTGCAGTCGGTCAGGTCTTGGTTGGCACCGTTTAGCAGCAGGAATCGAGCAGTGTCAAAGCAGCCATGGAGAGCCGAGAGAAACAAAGCTGTTTCGCCCTATAGAGAAATGTGAGTAAAGTTTCATTTTTGGGTGAACTATCCCTTTAACAACCCCAACAACGGTGACCTTTAAAAGTACCATCAAGGTCAGGAGTGTTCAAACTCGGTCCTGGAGTGCCGGTGTCCTGCTAAGTTTAGCTTTAACATACTGGCCAAGAAGTTGCCAGTATATCTAGTAAGAGCTTGATTAGCTGGTTTAGGTGTGTTTGATTAGGGTTGAAGCTAAACTCTCCAGGACATCGGCCCTCCAGAACCGAGTTTGGACATCCCTGATCAAGGTAGTTTAAAGTTAAAATGCCAATACATAAAGGTATAAATGACTCCTTAGAAATACTCCTTATAATGGTTACTTCTGCATAACGGAACTCTATATCGCTTCACTGATGGCAGTAATTCATTCATTCATTTTCTTTTCAGCTTAGTCCCTTTATTAATGCGGGTCGCCACAGCGGAATGAACCACCAACTTATCCAGCACGTTTTTACGCAGCGGATGCCCTTCCAGCTGTAACCCATCTCTGGGAAATGCAGTAATTCATATATTGGAAATAAAATTACTTGTGCTATTACTTGTGCATTCCTAATAGAATAATTCTTATTCTAGTAATACTGCTGTAGAGCAACGATTTGTTCATACTAATTACTAGATGGATTTAAAAAAGTATTCATATAATAAAAAAGTAATTATAGAATTAAATTAACCACCAATAATATGTGACAGTCATATCTGTCTGTCTGTCCGTCGGTCCATTCATTCATTTATTCATCCATCTATTTGTCCATTCATCCATCTATCCATCCATCTATTTGTTCATCCATCCACCATCCATCCATCCATCTATCCATTCATCCATTTGTCCATCCATCCATCTATTTGTCCATTCATCCATCTATTTATTTGTTCATCCATCCATCTATCTTTTTGTTCATTCATCCATCTACCTATCTATCTTTTTGTCCATCCATCCATCCATCCATCCATCCATTTGTCCATCCATCCATTTATTTGTCCATCCATCCACCTATCTATTTATCCATCAATCCATCTATTTATTTGTCCATCCATCCATTTATTTATCCATCCATCCATCCATCCATCCATCCATCTGTCCATTCATCCACCTATCTATTTACCCATCAATCCATCTATCTTTTTGTCCATTCATCCTTTTATTTGTCTATCTATCTATCCATCCATCCATCGATCCGTCCATCCATCTATTTGTCAATCCATCCACCTATCTATTTACCCATCCATCCATCTATCTTTTTGTCCATTCATTCATCTATCTATTTGTCCATCCATCCATCTAGCTATTTGTCCATCCATCCATCTATCCATCCATCCATCTATCCATCTATCTTTTTGTCCATCCATCCATCTATCTATTTGTCCATCCATCCATCCATCCATCCATCCATCCATCCATCCACCCACCCACCTATCTATTTACCCACCCATCCATCTAGCTATTTGTCTTTTTTCCATCCATCCATTTTTCCATCCATCCTTTTTCCATCCATTTTTCCATCCATCCTTTGTCCATCCATCCATTTTTCCATCCATCCGTCTATCTATTTATCCATCCATCATGATTCCAGCAAACACAGAACCATCCACTAACGTTCCTATATGGTTATTGTTTTGTTTCCATTTGACTATTTTTATGGAACCACATAAAACTGTAGATAGGCCTAACCTGGCCTAACCTGCCCTGAACATTCCAAGGAGGTTTATTTGTAACAACTTAAAGAGAACCTAAAAGAAAATGTTCCCACAACATTCTCCTAACCAGGAGGGAACATTCTATTCATGAAGAAAACTGTATTCATTACAGAAAACTTTCCTGTAACTGAAGCACCCGGCTTTCCTCCGGATGCTTCGGTTTCCCCCACAGTCCAAAGACATGAGCTATAGGTAAACTGAATTAACTAAATTGGCCGTAGTGTATGAGTGTGTGGATGTGAGAGTGTGTGGGTGTTTCCCAGTACTAGGTTGTGGCTAGAAGGGCATCGAAAAAAACATATGCTGAAATAGTTGGCGGTTCATTCCGCTGTGGCGACCCCTGATTAAAAAAAAGGGTCTAAGCTGAAGGAAAATGAATGGTGCATGGCTCTGTGTTATAGCCAGTTTTTGTTGTTGTTGTTGTTGTATTGTGACTGGAAGGGCGTCCACCACATAAAACATATGCCAGAGTAATTGGCGGTTCATTCCACTGTGGCTACCCCTAATAGATCAGAGACTAAGTAGAAGGATAATGAGCGTTTTGCTGTACTTTACCTTATGGTCCTGTAAGTCCACTGCAGCACCGTAGCGGATGAGAGTCCGTGTCAATGGGAGGTGGTTTACTGAGCATGCCCAGTGGAGGGCAGATCTCCCTGGATGAACAGAACAACAGAGACAGAAAGAGAAAAGAAAGCGAGAAGCATTGATCAGTGAAAGCGTGATCAGGAAATGCTGCGTTGTGGTGCGTAGAGGGGGTCACAAAATAGTGGATGAAGCCCAAAAAGAATGATGAGAGGACATCCAGGAACGTGTTGTGGAAAGGGAAAACAGGAAGTCAGCGATCGTGAGGGAGAAACAGAGGCATGGGAGGTTAATACATTATTTCCACATTGACGGGCCGCTACAGCACATTAACTCTGCTCTGAATGGGACGTGTTTATCAGGGGTGCTGGAGAGGGAAGCAGGAGCACAGGAAAGCGGCAGTGGGGAGTTGAGGACAGGACAGGACAGGGAAAGACAAAACCAGAAAGAGCAAAACACATTACTCCCCGACTGCAAAGAAAACAAACTGTTCATGTCATGTATTTCTGAAGACCACGCTGACCTCCACATGCCACAGAAGGGTCATTCCTACAGTTTAGTGGATCTGTGCCTCCTACGCTACATGATTTACTTGGTTATCTATTTATCTAAATTTGAAACACATTTATTTAACATAAGTTAATTAACATTCATGTGACATTTTTTATAACATGCCCTATTTAAATGTATTTTAAAATTAGAGATATTTAGTTATAATTATAAATTATTATTATAAAATATAATTATAGTTATGTTATTATTGATGTCATTTTCATTCTTTAAATACTTGCTTACTTTCAAATAAAGGTGTCCTTCAATTTGCTATACTTGTGTGTATATATATATATATATATATATATATATATATATATATGTATATATGTATGTATATGTATATGTATGTATATGTATGTATATGTATATGTATGTATATGTATATATATGTATGTATATATATATATATATATATATATATATATATATATATATATATATATATGTATGTATGTATGTATGTATGTATGTATGTATGTATGTATGTATGTATGTATGTATGTATGTATGTATGTATATATATATATATATACATACATACATACATACATACAGGTGAAGTCAGAATTATTAGCCCCCGTTTATTTTTTCCCCAATTACTGTTTAACGGAGAGAAGATTTATTCCACACATTTCTTCATAACTCATTTCTAATAACTGATTTATTTTATCTTTGCCATGATGACAGTAAATAATATTTGACTAGATATTTTTCAAGACACTTCTATACAGCTTAAAGTGAGATTTAAAGGCTTAACTTAATCCCAGGTTAGGGTAATTAGGCACGTTATTGTATAACAATGGTTATAACGAAAGGGACTAATAATTTTGACCTTAAAATGGTTTTAAAAATGTAAAACTGCTTTTATTCTTGCCAAAATAAAACAAATAAGACTTTCTCCAGAAGAAAAAATATTATCAGACATACTGTGAAAGTTTCCTGAATCTGTTAAACTTCATTTGGGAAATATTTAAAAAAGAAAAACAAATTCAGAGGGGGGCTAATAATTCTGAATTCAACTGTATATATACAGTGCTCAGCATAATTGAGTACACCTCATTTTGAAAATGATTATTTTTATCCATTTCTCAATGAATTTAGGCAATATATTTTGGTGCATTTAAACAAAACATATTTATTAAAAAGATATACTTATTCAAATAATATTTTAGTCACCAAATATATTTAGAAATTAAAATACAATACAATAAATTTCAAGCAAAATATTGCAAAAATAAATTACAACCTACAAAATTTCAACTAAATTTTCTATATGTTTTTTCTTCTTGATTTTTCTCTTTTTGAAATTTGTATTTAATATTTTTCTATAACATATAAATTTGATTTTACTAGTTTTTGGAACGTTATCGTAGGTTATTTTGTTATATTTATATTTATTAAAGTCTGGAATTTTAATCCCCCTCAATTATTAGCCCCCTGTTTATTTTTTTCCCCAATTTCTGTTTAACGGAGTGCAGATTTTTTTCAACATATTTCTAAACATAATAGTTTTAATAACTCATCTCTAATAACTGATTTATTTTATCTTTGTCATGATGACAGTAAATAATATTTGACTAGATATTTTTCAAGACACTTCTATACAGCTTAAAGTGACATTTAAAAGCTTAACTAGGTTAATTAGGTTAACTTGGGGGGTTAGAGTAATTAGGCAAGTAATTGTATCATGATGGTTTGTTCTGTAGACTATAGAAAACAAATTTAGCTTAAGGGGCTAATAATTTTGACACTAAAATGGTTTTTAAAAAAATTTAAAACTGCTTTTATTCTAGCCAAAATAAAACAAATAAGACTTTCTTTTTAATTATAAAATATTATCAGACATACTGTGAAGATTTCCTTGCTCTGTTAAACATATATTTTAAAAATAAAATAAAAGGGGGGCTAATAATTCTGACTTCAACTGTGTGTGTGTGTGTGTGTGTGTGTGTGTGTGTGTATATATATATATATATATATATATATATATATATATATATATATATATATATATATATATATATATATATATATAAACAGTATATACTGTATATAGATATAATAAGATAGATAATAATACAATGTACAAAAGGCATCATTGAGGGCATCTTTCAAGTTAGAATTTCCCAGGGGTATAAATAATTTCAGCCTTCACTGTATATAATTTGGTAAAGGAAATTATGTAAATACAGTTTATAGGCCACAAAAAAAACTGTCAATTGGCAGTAATGTAATTTTAGGGTCTAGTTATAGACTTGACCCTTGACCTGTGTGTGTTTTTCTGACAGAGACACATTTTCTCCAAATGAAAAGGATTTAAAGCCCGCTCCATCCAGAAATCCACCAAGCTGCAGGAATGAGCTGGTCAGACTGGGTGTTATGTTACTCTTACCGGTGTGGTCGGTGTTATTGACCGGTACTCCGGCTCTCAGCAGCTCCAGAACCACTCGGTCCAGGCCACTTCTAACCGCCCGGATCAGAACCACAGACCCGTCCGGCCCGCACCACTGCACCGGGGCAGCCTTACAGAGAGCCCACGGTCAGTTCTCTCATACAAACAAATATCCTCAGATCCTTTTCAGATGCTCCAAATATTATGGTCATGCAGGCTGAAAACACACTCACGGTTCTTGGTGGTCTTTGAGGTGCAGGAACAGCGTTTCTTTCCCATCCTCTAGGGGGAGCTGAAATCACAAAATTAAGTTACAATTTAATTGTGTCCCAGACATGACAGCATACTATAGTAATTTATTGTAAAATACACTGTAGTATAGACTAGTAAAGTGTATTACGCTGCATATATTATAGGATAATTATATTACATTATAGGATACAACACTTACTGTTGTGGGTACTATAGTGAACAGGTAAATTGTAATAAATACTGTAGTATGCTTTAGTTTTACTACAGTAAACTGTGGTTTACTGTTGTGTAATGTATCATGTAGTTGTAAAAAGTGCAGTATTGATTAATGTGTTTTTATATTACTATAGTTTACCATAAAAATACCATAGCTGATTAATTCAAGTTCTTTACTATAGTGTGGTTCAGAAACACCACAGTATTTACTATAAACTGCTCTAGTTTTTTCCATATGGGTCTTCATGTCTGTCTTAAGTTTGCACTTTATCTTTTTTCCATAGCATATTGTAAAATAAATACATAAAAAAATTACAGAAATAACCCAAAGTAGCAAAAAGGAAAGTTTGTTTAAATTAATGACCCAATTTAAACTAAATAAATCCTTCATTCATTCATTTTCCTTTGGCTTAGTCCCTTTATTCATCAGGGGTCGCCACAGCGGAATGAACCGACAACTTATCCAGCATATGTTTTACACAGCGGATGCCCTTCCAACTGCAACCCAGTACTGGCAAACACTCATTCACATACATATACCGCGGACAATTTAGTTTATTCACTTCACCTATAATGCATGTATTTGGACTGTGGGAGAAACCGGAGCACCCGGAGGAAACCCACGCCAACATGGGGACAACATGCAAACTCTACACAGAAATGCCAACTGACCCAGCTGGGACTCAAACCAGCGACCTTCTTGATGTGAGGTGACAGTGCTAACCACTGAGCCACCGTGTTGCCCCTAAATAAATCACTAAATAAAATAAAAATTAATTTTTTATAAAAAAAATATAAATGATATGAAATAAGTTTGGGTAGAAGTTATTATAATAACATGGAAAAGGTAAATATTCAAATAAACAAAAAAACATGTCAAAACCAGAGAATTTCACCAAAGCTCAAATAATCTAAAACAAAATGAGAAATAAAAGCAAAATTCAATATGTGATTATATAAACTCTTTACTGTAGTTTTTTCTGGTAAATAAAACAACGATTTTAGAAGAAAATCAAGAAAAAATAAAAAGCCTGAATAAAACACAAAGCATACAGTTCACAATTTTTGAGTTAAAATTTAAGACAAAATTATTATGCCTTCTGTGAATTTAGATTCTTTTAAAAATATTTCCCAAGTGCTGTTTAACAGAGAGAACATAATGAAACATATTTGTATTAGTTAATTTCTAATGACTATTTTATGTTGTCTTTACCGTGATGACTGTAATAATAATTATAATAATAAAAATGGGGCGTAACGGTGGCAGAGTGGGTAGCCTAATCGCCTCACAGCAAGAAGGTTGCTGATTCAAGCCTCAGGTGGGTCAGTTAGTGGAGTTTGCATGTTCTCCCCGTGTTGGCGTGGGTTTCCTCTGGGTGCTCCAGTTTCCCCCACAGTCCAAACACATGGGCTATAGGTGAATTGAATAAACTAAATTGGCCGTTGGCCATGGGTGTTTCCCAGTGATGGGTTGCAGCTGAAAGGGCATTCGCTGCGTAAAACATGTGCTGGATAAGTTAGCGGTTCATTCCCAGATTACTAAAGGGACTAAGCCGAAAAGAAAATGAATGAATGAATGAATGAATGAATAATAATAATAATAATAATAATAATAATAATAATAATAATAATAATAATAATAATAATGCCTTACATTTCTATAGCGCTTTTCTGGACACTCAAAGTTCTTAATATATTTTTGGGGGGAATCTCCTCATCCACCACCAGTGTGCAGCTTCCTCCTGGATGATGTGATGGCAGCCATATGGCGCCAGACCAGACTATATTGGGCACACCACACACCAGCTGATTGGTGGAGAGGAGACAGAGTGATGAAGCCAATTATGATATGGGGATGGTTAGGAGGCCATGATGGACGGAGGCCAGTGGGCAACTTTTGGCCAGAATGGCCTTTTGGCCTCTTTTTTGAAGGACATCCTGTGGTTTTTAACGACCATAGAGAGTCGGGACCTCGGTTTCGATGACCTCATCTAAAAGACAGCGCTCACTGAGCAGTATAGCGTCCCCATCAATATACTAGGGTATTAGGACCCAATCAGACCGCAGGTTGAGCGCCCCTGCTGGCCTCACTAACACCACTTTTGGCCGCAACCTAGTTTTCCCATGTGGTCTCCCGTCCAGGTACTGACCAGGCACAGCCCTGCTTAGCTTCATTGAGTGACCATGTGAGAGTTGCAGAGAACTAGCTGCCAGTGGTAAATAATATTTTACTAGATATCTTTCAAGATACTAGTATTCAGCTTAAAGTGACATTTAAAGGCTTAACTAGGCAAGTTAGGGTTAATTAGTCAAGTCACTGTATACGGATGGTTTGTTCTGTAAATAATAAAATTAATCTTTCTTAAAGGGGCTAATAATATTGATCTTAAAATGGTTTTTAAAAATGTAAAAACTGCTTTTATTCCCACTAAAATAACATAAATAAAACTTCATCAGAAGAAAAATATTATAGTAAATACTGTGGAAAAAGGCTTTGCTTTGTTAAACATCACTTGGGAAATATTTAAAAATAATAAAAATAAAAATCATAATAATATAATAATTTTGCCCTTCAACTATATATATATATATATATATATATATATATATATATATATATATATATATATATATATATATATATATATAGATATATATATAGATATATATATAGATATATATATAGATATATATATAGATATATATAGATATATATATAGATATATATATATATAGATATATATAGATATATATATATATATATATATATATATATATATATATATATATATAGATATAGATATATAGATAGATATATATATATATATATATATATATATATATATATATATATATAGATAGATAGATAGATAGATAGATAGATAGATAGATAGATAGATAGATAGATAGATAGATAGATATATATATATAGATATATATATATAGATATATATATATATATATATATATATATATATATATATATATATATATATATATATATATAGATAGATAGATAGATAGATAGATAGATAGATAGATAGATAGATAGATATATATATATATATATATATATAGATAGATAGATAGATAGATAGATAGATAGATAGATAGATAGATAGATAGATATAGATATATATATATATATATATATATATATATATATATATATATATATATATATAGATATATATATATAGATATAGATATATATATAGATATATATATATATATATATAGATCTATATATATATATATATATATATATATATATATAGATATATATATATATATATATATATATATATATATATATATATATATATATATATATATATATATATATATATAGATATATATATATAGATATAGATATATATATAGATATATATATATATATATATAGATCTATATATATATATATATATATATATATATATATATATATATATATATCTATATATATATATATATCTATATATATATATATATATATATCTATATAGATATCTATATAGATATCTATATATATCTATATAGATATCTATATATATATATATCTATCTATATATAGATATATATATATATATATCTATATATATATATATATATATATATATATATATATATATATATATATATATATATATATATATATATAGATTTTTCTGGAGGTGTGCAGTATGGGATGCAGTCAGTCTCACCCAGCATGCGGGGCTGTTGGTGACTGTAGTGCTTTTGTTCTGGTGATCTGTGGTCGCAGATACTCTTATTGATGTCCTCCATGGAGCTCTGGGTCACATCAGTGTCGCTTCCGATGTCCAGTTCCTTCCTCAGTGGTCTAAAATCAGCACATAACACACTCAAACAGTTCCTCAGTTTCCTCACTTACAATCTAAACTCTTCAAAGACTCACCGCATGCGGATTGCGTCCTCGCCGAGTGGCTCCTTACGCCTCTTTCCCGACTCCTTCCCTTTCTTGTTCTTCTTCATCCCGTTTCTGTCTTTCTCTCGACCTGACCTGCTTCTCTTCTCCTCCGAGTGTCGAGTCCAGGCTTTGCTGGCGTTATTGCTGTCGGTGAGTGTGGATCTGTGCCGCAGTCGATCTGCTCCATCCCTCCGCTCTCGTCTCCTCTTTAACCACAGTAAAAGCACGGTAATGATGACGGCCAGAGCCACGCAGAGACCCGTTGCCACTCCGACCACAGGCCACATCCACACTGGAGAGTCACGAGCTGAGAGGATGGACATCAATGTAAGAAAATCAACATTGCAAGATCTTCTCTGAAAAATCTATTATTGTCCTTATTCTTGATGTACGATCAGCCATTGGAATCTTTTTGGCTCGAGACTTCCGCTCTCATGTACTTTCATTAATTTTTAGATGGTAAAAATACTTATTAAATATATATTCTACTTTTTATGTATAGTCATAAACACACTTATGTATAGTGGAAGTAGTTTGACCGTTTCCTGGCGTTTATTATTCCTAGTCATTTCTAAAACAATTGCAAAAACAAGAGCACTTCCGCATTGCAAAATTTTGTGATTCACAGGTGTTTTCCGTATAATTACGGTTGTGAATTGCATTATGGTATGTTGATCTCTGCTCTGTCGACTTTTAAAGTTGAAAACTCAACTCTACAGTTTAACAAAGTTTCTTTTATTGACATTTTATTAGTTTGACAATGTATATAGAGATAAATAAGTGTGTAAAATAACAGAAAATGTACTGGCAGTTTATTACAAGAATACTGTACCATAATATACAACACCAACCAGACAATATATCACTTTAAACCAGTGGTTTCCAACCCCCGGGCTGCGGACTGGTACTGGCCTGACGATTAATTGGTACCAGGCCGCAGAATAAATCAATATTAAATCAGTTTTATGCATTATCTGAGTCTAAACAATCTTTTATTTTGAAAAACATTTTATTTTGAAGAATGACCGTATTCTCTCACTTACATCTCGGTCACTTGAGCGCCCAAATTTAACCCACAAGCAGCAAAATGAGTAAGAAGCACCCGTCTTTGGAAAGTTTCTTTGCGAAGAAGTAAAGGCCCAGTGAAGCAACCTATAAACTGCCAGGGAATGGATCCGCAACCCATTTGCCAACAAATCAAGTGAATCCAGCATGTGCAAGACAAAATTGTTGCTCAGCTTGTGCTTGCATATTGGGAGTGACACGGTTGTGCCTTCCAGGCGCACCCATTTGACAACATCATACATTTTTAAAATGCCATGAACGCACGTCATGTGACAAGAACTGACCGATCAACTGCATATACACATTTCGGTAGACTAATTATATCAGACAAACAAAGAACACCCAAACCTTGCAGTTGTTTTGTAAGCTTTTGTAATGTTTTGTCATCCTCTGAGAAAAAAACGGTTGCCTATAATCTACCTACACCCACCCCCCACCTTCTCAGCCCTTGCCCCCCCTAATCGGTCCGTGGTAAAATTGTCAAGCGTTGACCTGTCCGCGGTGATAAAAAGGTTGAGGACCACTGTTTTAAACTATTAAAATGTTAATTTGAAAGTCACTTTTTCAAAAAATTTCAAGGTTAAAAGTTGTTGGAATAAAGATTAAGGTCCCATAAAGCAATTCAAAAGCATAGAAATATGAGGAAAAAAAAAAAAATTAAACATGAATCACAAAATATGTAAAACTGCTAATTTACGAATATGTATTACAGTGTAGTTATCCATTACATTTAATATTACAATCTAAAAATTACGACAGTACATTTATTAGATTTTACTGCACTGAAAAGTCTTTTTTTAAGTGTGCATATAGATTGTTTATCCAAATTCGAGCAATCAGACTTTAGTATCTTCATCCCCACATCTCCAGTAGGGGCTGTTATAGGTAAATTGAGAGATAATAAAAATTAACAATTCGGTAAATGTGTGAATATTAGGCCTGTGTTTTGCACAGCGTGGTGTTTAAATTGTTGGGCACGATGAGTATTTTAATCCATAAGTTTTGTATGAGAATTGTGTCCTCAATCAGGTGGAAAGGATTCTGAATGATCCAACTCATTTTTTTTTTTGTATGCACAATATGAACTGCTTTCCTCTGGTAGGAGATATAAGAGTCCCTAAGTGTAGGTTGAACCAATACAAGAAATCCTTGGTACCTGTTTCAGTGGGTTTATTTAAGAGTTTCTCTTAATTATTATTATTGTAACTACTGTATTTTCTGTATTGTTTTTTAATGTATGTCTGCAACAATGCTACTGTTTCCTTTCAAGGACTACTACTACTACTACTACTACTACTACTACTTAAACCCACCATTGCGTTCCTCTTTTGGCAGTTTTGGCTCCTCTCTGGCTCCGATCTCCTCATCGACTCCTCGAACACTGATTATGGCCGTCTGGATCTCCGGGATCATGGGGAACGAGGGCTGGTTTTGTGTCAGGACGGCCTGAAGGAAGTGAGCGGCTTCAGCAGCGTAATCAAAACAGGTGGAGAGAAGACGAGAGCAGGGCCTATTGTCCAGCTGGAGGAAGAACACTGACCTGGCAAACAAAAACACACAGGGTCAGAAAACACAGCATCTAAACAAATGTCATTTGCATGAAGAAATCTTGAGAGAGAGAGGTAGTTGTGTAAAAGTAAATCATTTATTTATTATTTATTTATTTTAAATAATTGGTGCACACATTTAAGTTAACAAGTAGTTAAATTAAAACCGTACCCATCGCTGTCGGAAGCAGGAGTGTGTGTGTAGATCTCAGCGAGCTGCCGTGTGTCTACAGTGTACAGGTCTGCGCTGGCCTGCAGAGGAGCCGCTCCTCTGAGTTTGACGCTGGTCTGCAGGACGGTGCTCAAGGGCCACAGCAGAGAGCTGTTCTGGATCTGACCCTTCAGGAATGGGATCCGGGTGTGGAGAATCAGGCTGCCTTTGGCCCAGATTGGGTAATGATTTTTGTGGCAGTCTGAACCGTCCCATCCGCATGCAGCATTGTTGCAGCCCTGGTCACAGTGGCCGTTGTCATAATGATTTCGACAGTACTGAATATGTCCTGGTCTGAGAGAACACAACATATGATTTGCTTAAACCCTTGTGTGCTGTCGGGATGTTTTCGTCCACTTTGGGCTGATTTTGAGGGTTAGTTTGGACATAACTTTCTGCAAATGGCATGATTTTTGGTGATAGATCTTATTTTGACACATATTTTGGTCATTTTTTTAAAAACTCAACAATACACTCTGGGCAAATTGACTTTTTCAACATCTTTTGGTTATGTTGGGGTCTGTTTTTGCCCCATTGACTTCCATTATAATCATATTTTTTTTGGGTTGGAAAGCTGTGACACCATAGTATCATGCATTCTTGATTGTTGGTGGTTTTGCCTGTGGGGAAGAGGTAAAATTTGTCATTTTTACTGTTGATCATCAGTTACAATGCAAAAAACACTTAGTTTCTGGATTGTATATGGAGTTTAGTGTGTGTGTGTGTGTGTGTGAGAGAGAGAGAGTGTAAGCGAGATCTTTGCAAACTTATCTTGATATGTCTAAGAAAATAAAAAATAATGCATCTCAGCTCTTAGAACATAGTGAACATAGTGAGTGTATTCCTGCACTTACGCTGTAATCTGCTGTTTTATTCCATAGAACTCCATATAAAAGCCGCTTTTTTGAACAAGCCTATCTAAAGGGTTACTGGTGCCTAAAACTTACAATAATCAGCATTAAATGACACATTTTACCTCTTCCCAACAATGAAAACCACCAACACTCAAGAATGCATGATTAAATGGTGTCAAAGATTTGCAATCAAAAAATGTGGATATCCATAATTGACGTCAATGGGGCAAAAACAGCTACCAACACAATGAAAGGGTAGTCAATTTGAACAATACACAAGGGTTTAAGGCTCAATATGTATGATTTGTCTTCATTAAAATATTTTAAAAACACTGTAAGGGCTTATTCACACCAAACGTGTCTTTTCTTATAAAAACGAGAGATGCAACACTTCAGAATGGTTTGAAAAACGTGCAGCATAAAGCTGATAAGGCTGATTTATACTTCTGCGTCGAGTAATCGGCGTGACCCACGGTGCCTGCCTTGCGTGTAGTCATCCATTTATACCTCTGCCCACTGTTTGTGTTGCTCTGCAATAACACTTCCGAAACACTAGGTGGTAGTAAGTTTTTATTTCACCTCTGTGTTGAGTTTCTTTAAGAGTGTTTTGTTTTTTTCTGAACATTACAAGTAGCTCAATCTCGCTCATTCAAAAGCTGGAACTGGCGGATGTGCAACAACATTAATCATAAGATAAACACAAAACAAAAGCTTCCATCTGGAGCTCCTTCACAGGACTTAACACTTGTAAACGATCGCTCCAATAGGCTCGAGGCTCTCAGCACCGCCTACGCTCGTCACCGATACCAAACCGACCAATCTCAGAGCTTGCGCTATGCGTCGTTGTGATGTAGACGTAGTGGTGGGCAAAGCGAGGCTTCATGAAACACTGAAACAGTCGAAGCAAATGTGTCGAAGCTTCGAAATGTTTGGAAACCCCTCTCTACGGTGACACCTAGTGGTCATTTTTTATGTATTGCACTGGAAGAGCTTCAGCAAAGTACAGTTGAGCAAATTGAGGTATCAAACTCCCTTTGTAGATTGGAATCTTCAAGTGATTTAGCGGAGTGGTTAGGGTTCCTGACTACCATACGGGGATAGTGGGTTCGAATCCAGGCTGTTGCAGCTATTTTGAAATGCTTCAATATCAGTTTGAAATGCTTTATTCTTGTATCGTTTTGTTTCAACATTGGTCTCACATCCGAATAAACACTTTGTGAATAAATATGTCTTGTTTTGGCCATAAAACAGGGTTGTTGCAAGATCAGAGATGGTTGTGGCCAGAAGTTAACAGGAATTATTTATATTATTCATTAAATTTCCCTTTGTATTTTATTAACGTCTACCCAAAACCTAAACCCAACCGTCACAGTACTGTAAAAATATTCATAATTGTTTTACAGTGTTACAAAAATGATGCTAAATTGATGGCGTATCAGCAGCTGTATCCTGTCTAGACGACACCATAAAACAGTAACATGATTAAAATACATAAAACCAGGATTTCGGAGTATTTGCGCAAGTTGGGATTTGAACCCAAAAGTTATTTGAATCATAGTAACAACATGCACACACACGGTCCACTAGGCCATATGAGACAGAAGTTGAAGCGACTCTGTCAGTCAAATGCAGATTCGCCAGGTCTCGAAACGCTTCTGAAATGCCTGATGATTTGAATCGCTTTAGTCACGTGACCAGGTGTTTCGAAACACTTTAGTCATGTGACCTGGGTGTTTCGGATCATGCTTTGGTGTAGTGTTTCAAAACACTTGCTCTTCGGGATCTCGACACTGTGTCGATACGTCAGTTTCACGTCAGTTTCCCTAAGTAGACGTATGGTTGAATTTTTGGGGAGGTGCGCAAAAGTATAAATCAGCCCTAAGGGTATCTAGGCACAGCCACTGTGCGCCTGTGAATAGTGGCTTTTTTTTCCTTGCTGGTTTTATTATTGAGGCGTGCTGTGTGCAAAATTGCAGCTACAGTTTGTTTACGTTTGCCGTGAGGAATCATTTCAGAATGCGCGATAGTGAAAGTGTTGTGGATGGATGATGTCCAACTCCAGGGGAGTTTTCTTACGTGTTTGGTGCATGTTCATTGTCGTTCAGTCTGACATTATGACTGCTGAGATCTTACAGTGTGACATGAGAGCCATGTTCGTGCAGTCTGACATGCTACAATCATTCAGCATTATACAAAATCTCACAGTGTGAGCCGGCCTTTAGACAAACTGCCAGTCTCAGTTCAAAATCAAATGATTTATGGAAATTGGTGGTCTTCTTTTTAATGTGTTTCCAGTATCCCTAGTAAACTTTCAAACTGACCCATGGAAAATTCCGGACTTCAGTGTGCAAAGACTATATAAATATACTATAATGATAATTAGTGTTAACTCCTTCAGCTTGTCCATCAACATGATTTCTTCAAGAGTCCTGTTATGAAGACCACAAGCTCTGATTTTTTGTGAAAGAAAAACTCAGAGATTTGGGAGAAGACAAATCTCCTCACCCGGCCAAAGCATCATCAAAATATGCCTTTGTTTGTTGAGAATACACACCCTCTAGTGGTAAAAATTACATACTGTGCAATTAAAGGGGTCATGATATGTAAAGTCAAACTTGCCTTGATTTTTATATTACACTTTATAGAGATACTGCTGGTTTCTAGGTATTGAGTGATATTAGTGCAGGGGTGTCCAAACTCGGTCCTGCAGGGTCGGTGTTCTGCATAGTTTAGCTCCAAGTTTTTTTCAAAACACCTGCCTGGAGCTTTCTAGTATACCTAAAAAGAGCTTGATTGGCTGGTTCAGGTGTGTTTAATTGGGTTGGAACCAAAATATGCAGGACACTGGCCCTCCAGGACTGAGTTTGAGCAGTCCTGTATTAGCATGTGTGTGTGTGTGTTGTGCTGATTTCTCACACGCAGGTGCCTTTGTCTTTGAGGCAGTCGAATCCGTCTCTCAGACAGTCAGAAGTCGAGCAATCCTGATCACAGACTCCATTCCCAAACCTGGCCTGACACGACTTTCCTGCCGGACAGCTGCTGTACGGCTCACTGGGGGATCCTTTTTTGAGGCAAGTGAAAAATAGAATTATTGATTAGTTCTGAAGGTTTTTTAAATGCGTTTGTGAAAGGAGTCTCTGATGCTCAACAAGACTGCATTTATTTGATCATAAAGTAAAAGTAAAAGCAGTGAAATATGTTTGATTTTAAATGACTATTTTAATGCATATATTTAAAACTGTTTCTGTCAGGCAAAGCTGGATTTTGAGGCTTTAGTGCCGCTGAGAAATCGTTCTAATGTAATGATATGATTCACACAATAATATTTCTTATTACTGTCAATGTTGCAGAACAAAACGTTATTATTTAGAAATATATTTATACAGTTCGTCAAAATTATTAGCCCCCCTTTGAACTTTTTTCTTTTTTAAATATTTCCCAAATGATGTTTAACAGAGCAAGAGCCTTTAAATGTCACTTTAAGCTGTATAGAAGTGTCTTGAAAAATATCCAGTCAAATATTATTTACTGTCATCATGACAAAGATAAAATAAATCAGTTATTAGAAATGAGTTATTAAAACTATTATGTTTAGAAATGTGTTGAAAAGAATCTGCTCTCTGTTAAACAGAAATTGAGGAAAAAAATAAACAGGGGGGCTAATAATTCTGACTTCAACTGAATATATAGCTAAATTTGGATCTAACAAAATAATTTACAATAATGGTCCAAAAATTAGTAGCCCATATTTATATGTTAGGGAGAAATATTAAATAGAATCTTGTAACTTGTAATTTATTTTTTTTGCAATATTGTGCTTCAGCTTAAATGTATTATCTTTCTATTTTCAAAGATGTTCTGTGACTAAGATATCAGTTTTATAAATATCAGTTTTAATAAATCTGTTTTGTTCAGATGCACCAAAATATATGACCTATATTCACTGAGAAATGGATAAAAATAACCATTTTCAAAATGGGGTGTACTCATATATGCTGAAAATTGTCACTTTATTAGGTACACCTTACTAGTATCGGGTTGGACTAACTTTTGCCTTCAGAACTGCTTTAATCCTTTGTGGCATAGTTTCAACAATGTTCTGGAAATATTCCTCAGAGATTTTGGTCCATATTGACATGATAGCATCACGCAGTTGTTGCAGATTTGTCAGCTGCACATTTATCATGCCAATCTTGCGTTCCACCACATCCCAAAGGTGCTCTATTGGATTTAGCTCTGGTGACTGTGGAGGCCATTTGAGTACAGTGAACTCTGTCATGTTCAAGAAACCAGTCTGAGATGATTCACGCTTTACGACATGATGCGTTATCCTGCTGGAAATAGCCATCAGAAGATGGGTACACTGTGGTCATAAAGGGATGGACGTGGTTAGCAACAATACTCAGGTAGGCTGTGGCCTTGACACGATACTCAATGGTACTAATGGGCCCAAAGTGTACACCACCACCAGCAGCCTGAACCGTTGATACAAGGCAGGATGGATCCATGCTTTCATGTTGTTGTAAATTACTCACGCTTGACGCTTCTTCCGCATCTGGTGTGAACACAGCATAACCCTACTGAATGTCGCAGCAGAAATCGAGACTCATCAGACCAGGCAACGTTTTTCCAATCCTTTATTGTCCAATTTTGGTGAGCCTCAGTTTCCTGTTCTTAGCTGACAGGAGTGGCACCCGGTGTAGTCTTCTGCTGCTGTAGCCCATCTGCCTCAAGGTTTGACATGTTCAAAGTCACTTAAATCACCTTTCTTCCCCATTCTGATGCTCGGTTTGAACAGCAGCAGATCGTCTTGACCATGTCTACATGCCTAAATGCAAGTTGCTGCTATGTGATTGGCTGATTAGAAATTTGCATTAACGAGCAGTTAGACAGGTGTACCTAATAAAGTGGCCGGTTGATTTTTCTTACAAAATATGAATCAGCTATGATCTTTTTGGTCACTAAAAAAATGATTTCTTCCTCTGTAAAATTGAAAGTGATAAATTAAATATGTTTTCTCTTCAAATTCTTTTATCACGTTTCTCAATGTAAACCAGGTTTTAACCATCTGTTACATCACCAACACACTTCGCGGGTCAGTTTGTCCCCCACAGGATGTTCAGTTATAATTATTTCTCAAGTGTTTTGTCAGAACATTAAGCGTCACACTGATCCTCTCATGTCGAGTGTGTTTTTAACTGTGTTTTCTACAAGTTCAGAGTCGTCCTGCTGGAGGAGCCGATCATTGACCTGAATACCAGCAGAAACAGGAAGCAGAGCCATGACACAAACAGGAAGTTACCAGAAGAGACGAACAGGAACAGGAAATGGGAGTGGATGAAGCTGAAGGGCATTACTGCAGTGATGAGGGACAAAAGCTTTCACAGGTGCTGGCTGAAGAAAAACCACCCAATACAACAGCACTCGCTACAGCTTTCAAGGTGATTTTTCAGAGTTGTAGATACAAATTTGATTGCATTTATCCAGATTTATTTACTCTGGTAAAATTTTTGATAACACTTTAGTTTATGAAACGATTGACATAATTTACTATTGGCTCATTACCTCTATATTATTAAGATATGAACTGTTTATTAGCACCTATAAAGTATCAGCTTATTTTACATCCCTGATCCTATCCTATATAAACATCTAAACACAACCACTACCTTAGTAACTATTAATAAGCAGCTCATTAGTGGTTTATTGAGCTAAAAGTCTTTGTTAAGGGTTTGTTAATATTGTGAATTGTACATTTCAATACATTTTTACTTTAAAATCCTCAAATCAAACTGTTTCTTGAAATTGTCCATGAACTACTACCAGTTTTTGAGTGAAAATTATATCTACACCGATCATTTTTTCTTAGTATATAGTATATTAGTATATAGTATATACCTGCATTTCGTTGCCTTGTACTTGTACATGTGTGATGACAATAAATTGAATCTAATCTAATCTAATCTAATCTAATCTAATCTAATCTAATATTTCTCTTTCTCATACAATACTCTTTACTATTCCTCTCTTCTTTGGAGATAAAACTAATCTAAGGTAATTGAAATATTTTTTAAAATAAAATAAATTATGGGCATTACGGTGACACAGTGTGTAGCACAATTGCCTCACAGCAAGAAGGTTGCTGGTTCGAGCCTTGGTTGGGTCAGCTGGCATTTCTGTGTGGAGTTTGCATGTTCTCCCCTGATTCGCGTGGGTTTCCTCCGGGTGCTCCGGTTTCCCCCACAAGTCCAAAGACATGTGGTATAGGTGAATTGGGTAAGCTAAATTGTCCGTAGTGTATGAGTGTGAATGAGTGTGTATGGATGTTTCCCAGAGTTGGGTTGCTGCTGGAAGGGCATCCGCTGCGCAAAACATATGCTGGATAAGTTGGTGGTTCATTCCGCTGTGGTGACCCCTGATTAATAAAGGGACTTTATTATTTAAAAATTTAAAACTGCTTTTATTCTAGCCGGAATAAAACAAATAAGACTTTCTCCAGAAGAAAAAATATTATCAGACATACTGTGAAAATTTCCTTGCTCTGTTAAACATCATTTGGGAAATATTAAAATAATAAAAAACAATTCACAGGAGAGCGAATCATTCTGAATCATTCTGACTTCTACTATATATACAGTTAAAGTCAGAATTATTAGCCCCCTGTTTATTTTTTCCCCCAATTTTTGTTTAACAGAGAGAAGATTTTTTTAACACATTTCTAAACATAATAGTTTTAATAACTCATCTATAATAACTGATTTATTTTATCTTTGCTATGATGACAGTAAATAATATTTGACTTGATATTTTTCAAGACACTTCTATACAGCTTAAAGTGACATCTAAGGCTTAACTAGGTTAATTAGGCAGGTTATGGTAACTAGGCAAGTTATTGTAAAATGATGGTTTGTTCTTTGAATATCGAAAACAAATTTACCTTAAAGGGGCTAATAATATTGACCTTAAAATGGTTTTTAAAAATTAAAAACTGCTTTTATTTTAGCAGAATGGAAACAAATAAGACTATCTCCAGAGGAAAAAATATTATCAGACATACTGTGAAAATTTCCTTGCTCTGTTGAACAGCATTTGGGAAATATTAAAAATAAATAAATAAGGGGGCAAATAATTCTGACTTCAACTATATACATATTATATATTTTCAATAAAATGATATTTTGTTGAATATTACACTTAACCATTACTTGCGGATGTCATTTTTAGTTGAGTAAGTATTTTTATGCTGTTTTAACACCTTAAGATGATTCCAATTAGTTAGTGAATGTCCTTCATTACTTCAGGATCTTCATTAATATTCCTCTAAAAGTGAGTCATCTTTCGAAGCTGTAAATAAGCCAAATATTGTAGATTTTTAAGAAAACACTTTTTTCACTTGAATTTTACACTTAATTAATTCTAATTTACCATTTTTGTACTTTTTTTAAACATTTATTAGCAATTCATTCCTTCGGTTTAGTCTCTTTATTGATCAGGGGTCACCACAGCGGAATGAACCGCCAACTTATCCAGCATACGTTTTACACAGCGGATGCCCTTCCAGCTGCAACCCAGCACTGGGAAACACCCATACACTCTCATTCACAGACATACACTACAGACAATTTAGCTTACCCAATTCACCTATACCACATGTAATTGGACTGTGGGGGAAACCGAAGCATCCGGAGGAAACCCACGCCAACTCAGGGAGAACATGCAAACTCCACACAGAAACGACAACTGACCCAGCTGGAACTCAAACCAGCAACCTACTTGCTGTGAGGTGACGGTGCTAACCACTGAGCCACCTTGTCACCCTTGGCAATTCATAATTATGCTTTTTTAATTTTATACCATAGAAGGAATTATCAGTAATCAATAATAAATTATTCATAATATGTGCAATTTTCTTAAGGTATATGGTTTTAAACACATTATTTAATCAGTTTAATCAAACTAATTAACATTCCTAAATATAATTAGTTTAAATTCATCCCATATCAATAGTTTGCAGCCACTTACCCTAAAAAACAAATAAGTAAATGCAATATTAATATCTCCAAGCAGTCTTGAACTCACCTTGAGCGGATCTGCGCAGAGACCACAGTACGAAGGTAAACCTCAGTATCAAGTGCATGACAGAAACCACAGAAGCAGATTCAGGGCTCCAGATCCTCTTCACGAATCCTCCTAATATGTGTGTGAATCAGCAAATCCTCTCATCTGCTTCTCTGGAGTCTTCAGATGCTCTCCTCAGATGTGTTATCAGTGCAGTAAAACGTTGTGAAGTGTGTGAATGTTCAACGGTTTCCTCGCTTATTTTCTTTTTCAGGAGCGCGACGGAAATATGGACGACTTCCTGCCACTGTGTGGAGAAGAATAGGAGTGAATGTGTGTGTGTGTGAGTCTGAAAGGTCAGCTTTATCGCAGGAGTTTGAGCTACCTTTGAGACTGTTTATGAATTATTGTGCGGCGCGAATTGTGTCGAAGGAAATTTGACAGGACAATCGAACAATGCCGCACAAAAAAAACCCTTCACTTCCTTGTGTTCAAACTAGACATAATATCTGATTTTTATTATGCGTGCTAAAATGTGTTTGTGTTGAAGATTGACACACACACACACACACACACACACGCACACACACACACACACACACACACACACACATTATTTTTTCTGTTTTATTTTGATATATATGTACAACAATTCATATTGTACAAACATTAATAGATTTTATTTGGTCTTAGCTGGTCAGGCTGGAAAATGACCAGCTAAATCCAACTAAAACCAGCTTGACCAGCCTGGTTTAAGCTGGACATAGCTGGTTTTGGCTGGGCTCCCAGCCTGGCTAGGTGGTCAAGCTGGTTTTAGCTGGTCATTTCCCAGCCTGACCAGCTAAGACCAGGCTGGAAATGGCTGGAAACCAGCCTGGAAATGGCCAAAACCCCTCTAAAACCAGGCTGGTCGACCAGCTAAAACCAGCCAACCAGCCTAGGCTGGTTTAAGATGTTTTTTTTCAGTAGGGTTGTTGGTGCTTTTCATGTTGTTTATTGAACTATGCTTTGCGTTATTGTGCTTCATGTGTGTGGTTTGCTTCTTTTAAAGCTCTGACGGTTTCTCTCAGTTGTGTCAGTTCTCAAGGTGTTGCTGTTTGTACTTGACCAAGGTGAGTTCAATACGAGTACGGTACGAGTGGAGCCACGCCAATCTCACGAAGTCCACTTTGTGAAGCTTCACTCGGCCCGTCTGTGCTGTAGTTCCTCGCGAGGAATATTATGTGTTTGTTGCTCGAAATGTGCCGCCGAGCAACATTCTGGTGAACACCTGCATGGACTGGCGCCCGGTTAGCTTGTGCACTCCCTGAGCGTTCGTGCATCCTAGGCAGAGCGCAATACGAGCTCTGAGGACCCTCAGGGAAACACGGGAGGCCGGTACAGTGGGATCTGCTGCCAGGGTTATGGTGGGTGGGAGCAGCGTGGCCTGCTTTAGCTTCTATTTTAAACTATAGTTTTAAACTTAAGTTTACTATAGTCTAAAATAGACAATAGGGCCGTTGTGTGAACTGTTTAATGTTTTGTTTTGTTTTTCAGCAGGCCAGGGTTGTTGACCAAAGAAGACAACTCAAGACAACCACGATTTAACGTTTTGATTTGTTGTTTTCGGATGAGTTTGCAAATCAAACAGAATAAAGTTCTCTTTCTATACACCTGAACTGTGTTTTCGTTTGTCCCAGAGCTCACTGTAGTAGCCTACATTGTCATAACATTGAATGCATTTGGTTGACAATATTTAAATGGTCCAACAAATAAATAGTTATTACAAATATACCTTAGTTTCTCCCCAGAGCATTAAAACTCTTAATAAAATAAATAAATAAGGTTTTTGACAAATGTTATATGTAACTATATCAAAATTGCACTGCAAATTACATCTGGTTTGTCTTGGGGAAATCTAGCTGACAGTTGTACCAATATTAGCTAAAGATTGAGTAAATATTTATAAAGCTGATAAGTAATTAAAACTATGAGAAAAAAAAAAGTATACCCTAAACCGAGGGCCTGCAGCTTCATAATGTTGAAAAGACCAAAATATCACTGTAGTAAATCAGTGCTTATAATTGACCATTAGGTGGAGATCTTATGCTGTGGTTTGGAATACTGTTTACTAGAGAGATTTTCTGGACTTCTCTATACTGAACAATACATTTAAAAATCAGCTGGATTAGACTTGTTAAATATCCAACCTCTATTTGGAAAGTGATTTTCCTTCATATTTGATCTAGTTTAGTTAGTTTGGGCTAGTTGTAATTTTGATATACCGTAAACAAAACCCCCGTGAAACTTTCGTCATTTCAATGTTAAGCTTTTTTTACCATGAAATTTGATTTACAAACAGTTTTTCACCACGCCGTCACGTTATTTGGAATAACAGGACATTTTATATCAACAAATATCTATTGTTTTTATAACTGGTCGAAATAACATTGAATTGGTAAACCAATGCTTTAATTCAGATGGTCTTCTGTTCATATATGAGGAATTCTTAACACAATATAATGTTTCCACACCACCAAAGGAATTAACAACAGTTTTTGGTGCAATCTCTCCTATATATGTATGTTGTATAAACATCAAAACAGATTTAATTATCAGCTATTACCATAATTTTCACCCAGTGACTCTTCGTAAGGTAAAATCTGCTTTTCATATAGTTGTAAGAATAATAACAGATCAATAAAGGCTCTTTTCCAGAAGCATGTTACATCAAAACTAAATGCAATAGGGCATTGGGATCAGAGTGATGTTGTTTGCGAAACAGTTTGACTTCTGCCTAATCGCTATTAACAAACACGGTTAAAGAGATTTTTGTTTGAACTCCTTCACAGAATATATCCTGCCAAACTTTAACTCAATTTTAAAAAGATATAGATGTGAGATGTAGCTTTTGCAAGCAGAGGCCAGAAAACGCTGTTCATTTATTTGGTATTGCCCTTACAGGTTTTTTAATTTAATAAATTTGCAACACTTTAAAAGACTCTTTTTTTCACATTGTCATTATGGGGTATTGTGTGTAGAATTTTGAGGAAATAAATGAATTAAAACCATTTTGGAATAAGGCTGTAACATAAAAAGATTATGAGGAAAAAGTCGAGCACCTGTAGTTTAGTATATATTTTCTCTTTTACATAATACAATGTAATTTGCAATTTTTTTTTTGCGATTCCTCTATTATATAATTCCTCTCTTACAGATAAAATAAGCACACAGTATTTTTTATTATCGAAATGTATTCATAATGTACTATTTTTATACTCTTTGTGAAGTTTATCAAACAAATTTCTATATAAATACAAATGTGAAATGTGAATTTTATTCTATTGGCACAAATAATTCTGTTAAGTATTATTTTCCTTAATATTAGGGTTAAACATTTTACTTTAGGGGGCGATGCGGTAGCACGTTTGCCTCACAGCAAGAAGGTTGCTGGTTCAAGCCTCGGCTGGGTCAGTTGGCATTTCTGTGTGGAGTTTGCATGTTCTCCCCGTGTTCGTGTGGGTTTCCTCTAAAGATGTGGTATAGATTAATTGAGTATGCTAAAATTGACCGTAGTGTATGAGTGTATGTGTGTGTGTGTGTGTGTGGATCTTTCACAGTGATGGGTAGCAGCTGGAAGGGCATCCGCTGTGTAAAGCTACGGTCACACTGGGCTTTGTGTGTGTGAAATTCTGTCGTGCAGTGCTGCGAAAAGGGGCAGGATTAAACAAGATGATTAGACATTTAAAAAAGCGAGCGATTGCTCCATGCTTTAAATTTCTGTCCAGAGAGGTCCTGTTTTGATCCTCGATGGGTCTCACGCAGTCAAGTGATGCGATTTCGCAGGTCAGAGTTCACCGAACTTTGCACTGCAGCAACATGCGAAACTTGACGCATGACCTTGCGTTTCCGGTCTGACGCATTCGCGTGCTTATGAATGGAAGTCTATGGGAGGAAAAGCCCAGTGTGACCGCAGCTAAAAACATATGCTGGATAAGTTGGCAGTTCATTCCGCTGTGGCGACCTCAGATTAATAAAGAGACTAAGCCGAAAAGAAAACGAATGATTACATTTTACTTTATTTATTGACATGATAGTGTTTATGGTGGACACATGTAAACCAAAAAACCTTTGGCCTCAATGGTGTTCCATAATTTTTGTCCCAATTTGCCTTCCATACATTTTAACCAAGCAGCGTCACAGAAAAAAACTCCCAACACACGAGCCTTGACTGAACTGAGAATTGCGCAGAAGCGGTAAAGGATAACGATTTAATTTACATGTACAACAGTGCATGACGACGCAAGAACATGTTTGGTGGAAGAGTTTTACAGAAATACCATCACTATAACATTTATAAAGCGTCATCACTGATTCGCTGGTGGCCTCTCAACGTATATGCACTAGCCAATGAGGAAGGACAATGACACGTTGCGTAATTAATATTCAGTAGTTGATCTCAGACATGGGGGTTTTCCCCTCACTGCACGCTTTCGGTTTCAGAATAGGATAACCTGCAGGTTTCACGCGGAGTGCTGTCGTCTGTTTACCAGTTTAAAACTATAAAACTTTAAATAGATGTCGACGACGATAGCGAAAACTGAATCCTGTTATTAGTAAGCAGCGTTGCAGTAGTATCTACTAACAAGGTAGGTGATAATAACCAGCATTAATGCAGGACTTTTCAAAGTCGTTGGGCTAGACATATACAGTGTTAAATAATACTGTACGTTACAATCCCTAATTTGACTTTTGTCTTACAAACCAAATGATTTAATTGTAAAACGAACTGTTTGGTAAGCAAAACACTGAATATAATTGAAATAAATATCTAATATAGAGAGAGCGAAAGTGAAACTGGTTTACCTGTTCGAAAGCACTAACAAAAAGTACCTTACAATGGTTTTACTTTCTGCATAGCAACAACATGATTATGGCATGTTGTAATAAGTTTTGTAAAGTTACTCAGGTTGTTTGTCCTCAATGTAAGTGTGATTGATTAGGGATTCCAGATGAAAAAATACTATGCTAAGTTGTAGTAAATACAAGTGTTTTTAAACCATACTATAGTCAAGAGGAACTTGAATTAATCCAATGGGGTAATTAGTAATGTAAACAAATCATCAGTATACTACAGTATTTCTTACGGTTTAACAGTTCGTTATTGTTAATGCAGTATGATGTAGCATTCATTACCAACTGTTAATGTGTGTAAAAATATAATAGCATAACATCATGTGCAAACAAAGTGTAAATAATGTAATATGTTTGGTTAAAAAACACTAGGATATTTCATGTGAGTGGATTTGCCGCATATGCTTATGCTGCATAGTTTAAGTATATATTTGAGGTTTACTCTCAGTAACATGCTGGTTGAAAATGCACAGGTTTAAAAAAGTAAAAATATTTCACAATCTGTAAACGCATTTAAAGAAAAGCTCACTACTAAGCTATTAATTAGAACTGCTGTGATTAAAGTCAAGTCGGGCTTTATTGTCATTCCACTACATGTGTGGACATACAGAGCAACAAACTAGTGTCTTGCGGGACAAAGACGCCACATAAATTAATCTTAAATACAAACACAACACTAGACATAAAAGCCATTTAAAAAAAAAAACTATGCATAACTAACATATATTATGGGATACTTAACTATACACATGAGACAGGCTACACAAGTACTTTTACATGAGACTGAACAAAGTTGTGCAGGATATTCTGCAAGAGATGTATTGATTGTGAATATTGTGCAAAAGAGTTATTTATGGTTGAAGCAAGCAGTGCAACATGATTGTGGTACATTTATTAAACATCGTTTTAGAAATATGTACAGTATAGTGCATTTTACTATAGTATACTTCAAAAAATGTGTAATATTTGCTATAAATTACTGTATTATTTTTTCATCTGGGATAGTCTAAATGTTTCTGATATTTAAGTTATTTGCATTTAGAAATATATACAGTATAATCCATTTTACTATAGTATGCTTCAAAAAATACTATAATATTTATAAATTACTATACTATTTTTTCATGTGGGATAGCCTAAATGTTTCAGATATTTAGTTCTCTTACTTGCATTTAGAAATATATACAGTATAATGCATTTTACTATAGTATACTTCAAAAAACACTATATTATTTATAAATTACTGTGGTATTTTTTCATCTGGGATAGCCTAAATGTTTCAGATAGTTATTCTATTTACTTGCATTTAGAAATGGAGTACAGGCCAAAAGTTTGGACACACCTTTTCATTCAAAGGGTTTTCTTTATTTTTATGACTATGAAAATTGTAGATTGACACTGAAGACATCAAAACTATAAATTAACACACGTGGAATTATATACATAACAAAAAAGTGTGAAACAACTAAAAATGTCATATTCTAGGTTGTTCAAAGTAGCCCCCTTCTGCTCTGATTACTGCTTTGCACACTCTTGGCATTCTCTCGATGAGCTTCATGAGGTAGTCACCTGAAATGGTCTTCCAACAGTCTTGAAGGAGTTCCCAGAGATGCTTAGCATTTCTTGACTCTTTTACCTTCACTCTGCGGTCCAGCTTACCCAAAACCATCTCCATTGGGTTCAGGTCTAGTGACTGTGGAGGCCAGGTCATCTGGCGCAGCACCCCATTACTCTCCTTGGTCAAATAGCCCTTACACCACCTGGAGGTGTGCTTGGGGTCATTGTCCTGTTGAAAAATAAATGATGGTCCAACTAAACGCAAACCGGATGGAATAGCATGCCGCTGCAAGATGCTGTGGTAGCCATGCTGGTTCAATTTTGAATAAATCCCCAACAGTGTCACCAGCAAAGTACCCCCACACCTCCTCCTCTATGCTTCACGGTGCAGGCATGTAGAGTCCATCCGTTCACCTTTTCTGCGTCGCACAAAGACATGGTGGTTGGAACCAAGCATCTCATATTTGGACTTATCAGACCAAAGCACAGATTTCCACTGGTCTAATGTCCATTCCTTGTGTTCTTTAGCCCAAACAAGTCTCTTCTGCTTGTTGCCTGTCCTTAGCAGTGGTTTCCTAGCAGATATTCTACCATGAAGGCCTGATTCACAGTCTCCTCACACAGTTGTTCTAGAGATGTGTCTGCTGCTAGAACTCTGTGTGGCATTGACCTGGTCTCTAATCTGAGCTGCTGTTAACCTACGATTTCTGAGGCAGGTGACTCGGATGAACTTATCCTCCGCAGCAGAGGTGACTCTTGGTCTTCCTTTCCTGGGGCGGTCTGCATGTGAGCCAGTTTTTTTGTAGCGCTTGATGGTTTTTGTGACTGCACTTGGGGACACTTTCAAAGTTTTCCCAATTTTTAGGACTGACTGACCTTGCCATAATACAAATTCTAGCAGTGTATTGAGTAGGACTATCAGCTGTGTATCCACCTGACTTATGCACAACACAGCTGATGGTCCCAACCCCATTTATAAGGCAAGAAATCCCACTTATTAAACCTGACAGGGCACACCTGTGAAGTGAAACCCTTTCAGGTGACTACCTCTTGAAGCTCATCGAGAGAATGCCAAGAGTGTGTAAAGCAGTAATCAGAGCAGAAGGGGGCTACTTTGAACAACCTAGAATATGACATATTTTCAGTTGTTTCACACTTTTGTTATGTGTATATAATTCCACATGTGTTAATTCATAGTTTTGATGCCTTCAGTGTCAATCTACAATTTTCATAGTCATAAAAATAAAGAAAACTCTTTGAATGAAAAGGTGTGTCCAAACTTTTGGTCCTCTATAGGCAGTATAATGTATTTTACTATAGTACGCTTCAAAAACACTATATAGTTTTTATAAATTACTATACTATTCTTTCATCTGGGATAGCCTAAATGTTTCTTATATTTATTTAACTTATTTGCATTTAGAAATATATACATTACAATGCATTTTACTATAGGAAGCTTCAAAAACACTATAGTATTTATAAATTACTGTGGTATTTTTTCATCTGGCAAAGCCAAACTGTTTCTAATATTTATTTAACTTATTTGCATTTAGAAATAGATACAGTATAATGCATTTAACTATAGTATGTTCAAAAAACACTATAGTATTTATAAATTACTGTGGTATTTTTTCATCTGGCAAAGCCTAAATGTTTCAGATATTTATTTCACTTATTTGCGTTTAGAAATAGATACAGTATAATGCATTTTACTATAGTATGTTCAAAAAACACTATAGTATATATAAATTACTGTGGTATTTTTTCATCTGGGATAGCCTAAATGTTTCAGATATGTATTTAACTTATTTATATTTAGAAATATATACAGTATAATGTATTTTACTATAGTATGCTCCAAAAAACACTACATTATTTATAAATTACTGTGGTATTTTTTCATCTGGCAAAGCCAAAATGTTTCAGATATGTATTTAACTTATTTGCATTTATAAATAGATACAGTATAATGCACTTACTATAGGATGCTTCAAAAACACTATAGTATTTATAAATTACCATGGTATTTTTTTCATCTGGGATAGCCAAAATGTTTCTGATATTTAGTTCTCTTATTTGCATTTAGGATTATAGACAGTATGCATTTTACTAAAGTATGCTCCAAAAAAACACTATAGTATGTATAAATTACCGTGGTATTATTTCATCTGGGATAGCCTAAATGTTTCAGATATGTATTTAACTTATTTATATTTAGAAATATATACAGTATAATGCATTTTACTATAGTATGTTCAGAAAACACTATAGTATTTATAAATTACTGTGGTATTTTTTATGTTTCATATATTATATATATTTTTATATATATTTTCATATATTATATATATGTTTCATATATTTATATATATATATTTTATGTTTCATATCTTAAATGTTTCATATATTTATTTCTTTTATTTGCATTTAGAAATAGATACAGTATAATGCATTTTACTATAGTATGCTCCAAAAAACACTACATTATTTATAAATTACTGTGGTATTTTTTCATCTGGGATAGCCTAAATGTTTCAGATATGTATTTAACTTATTTATATTTAGAAATATATACAGTATAATGCATTTTACTATAGTATGCTCCATAAAAACACTACATTATTTATAAATTACTGTGGTATAAGTTCATCTGGGATAGCCAACATGTTTCAGATATTTAGTTCTCTTATTTGCATTTAGGATTATAGACAGTATGCATTTTACTATAGTATGCTCCATAAAAACACTACATTATTTATAAATTACTGTGGTATAAGTTCATCTGGGATAGCCAACATGTTTCAGATATTTAGTTCTCTTATTTGCATTTAGGATTATAGACAGTATGCATTTTACTATAGTATGCTCCATAAAAACACTACATTATTTATAAATTACTGTGATATTTTTTCATCTGGGATAGCCTAAATGTTTCAGATATGTATTTAACTTATTTATATTTAGAAATATATACAGTATAATGTATTTTACTATAGTATGTTCAAAAAACACTACATTATTTATTAATTACTGTGGTATTTTTTCATCTGGGATAGCCTAAATGTTTCAGATATTTAGTTCTCTTATTTGCGTTTAGAAATGTATACAGTACAATGCATTTTTATTATAGTATGCTCCAAATAATCTCTAATATTTACTATAAATGACTATGTATATATTTTTCATCTCGGAACAGCCAACATGTTTCAGATATTTATGTCAAATGCTTTTTTTGAAGGATGAAGGATAAGATGGCGATTCCTCTGTTCGTCCTGTTGGCATTGTGTGTGGACGTGTGTGCCGTGTTGTCCATTGGTGCCATCCAGCTGTCTCCGTCCTTCATCAATAACTCCTTCATCCTGCTATGGTTGGGTGGATTGATCCGAACATGTCTTCTGCTCTTCATCTCCTTCTCATACTCTGGCAGTCCGGTGTGGATGAGAGGATTGGAGGGTGTTCAAACGGCTGTAATCCACGGTCTTCTCTATCCAGTCTATATCTCTGTTCTCTGGGCATGGGGCAGGTCTACTGTGGAGCTGGTGTGGGGTTGGCACTCTTGGCAAGGCGTAAGATGTGCTTTAACACATATTCTATGTCTAAAGTGAAGATACAATGTGTGTTATATTCATATTTTATTATATGTTATGTAGGGGTGTAACGGATCACGGTTGACAACCCACGGTTCAGAACACAATACATTTTTTTTACTTTACTAAATTTGTACCGATCGCAGAGAGAGTCTCTCATGTCATTCAAATCACATGTGTGAAAGCGTTTAGGCTTTCCTGTTAAATATGATGATGATGGAAGAACTTGTGGTAGGTTATTCGAGATATGTTGGGTTTCTTAGGTTATTAAAGGTGTTTTCTGTCAATACTTCTTTAGCCTGCATTAATGCATTCAATGTAAGCGGCATGGTTCATCATTAAAAGATCGGGATCTCAACACCCACACAACATAAATGATAAATGATGGTGATTTGCTTATGTTTATTAATTTTTTAAACGGCTGCATTCAAATCTGTGTTTGATGAACGCAAAAATCAAGAAAGAGATTCAGTCTTTAGTTTGCAAACAGTCAAATAACACAGAAATACTGGGAGAACAGTTTAGATCAAACCACTGATGTTTATGGTAAAGATTAAAATCATCATCATATGCGTTGAACTTGGCACTCAAAAATGAAAGCTGTAGGTAGCAGTTACATTATTTAACCAATAGGTGGTGACAACCAGCCATCAAAAATATGCCACTGAATAATTCTTCAAAAATGATGCATCTAGCAATGAAACATGAAGTTTTATGAGTGAATAACTGAATCATTTATTGAAAATGAGATTAAAATTAAATATGGGTTGTACAAATTATAATGTTAGATTTATACATTTAGCGTTATCAGCAACAATAGGAGCAACAGGGAATATTTCAGTTTATTTTTATTCAGCTGATAATTTTCGTATTTTATTTTTATTAAAAATACAGGTTCTAAATTCTGTTTGTTAAAACCGAAAGAGTCTTGTGGTACTGTTTTTGTAATAAATGGAAAGTAAATTGGTCTTCTTCTCTTTTTGGCTGATCCGAAAAATGGTCCGATCCGTGACTATAAAACTATATTATGCTCCGAACGGTGAGATTTTTGATCCGTTGCACCACTAATGTTATGTGCTATATTTTATGTGTGTTTTAGACATTCAATTCAAGTAAAAATGATTAGCCCTCCACCTGTGATTTATTATTTTTCTTTTACAATTATTTTTAAAATATATGTTTAACAGAGGAATTTTTCACAGTATTTCTGATAATATTTTTTCTTCTGGAGAAAATCTTTTTTGTTTCATTTCGGTTAAAATAATTAATAATTATTTAAATAATTAAAACCATCATTATACAATGATTTGCCTAATTACCATAACCTGTCTAATTAACTTAGTTAAGCCTTTAAATGTCACTTTAAGCTGTATAGAAGTGTCTTGAAAAATATCTAGTCAAATATTATTTACTGTCATCATGACAAAGATAAAATAAATCAGTTATTAGAAATGAGTTATTAAAACTATTATGTTTAGAAATGTGCTGAAGAAAATCTCTTCTTTAAACAGAAATTGGGGAAGTAAATATACAGGAGGGCTAATAATTCTCACTTGTTCATTACAACTGAATGTGTAAATTTAAATGTGATTATATTTCAGCTTGTGCAGGGCTATTTTGTGTTGGGTTTGTCTCTCCTAATCTGGAAACGCCATGTACCCACTATCCTCCCGACTGCAAAAAAAGAGAAAACAGAAAAGAAGGGCAAGGCTTCTCTGCAAAGGCTGCTGGGATACATGAAGCCTTTCAGTGGACGCTTTGCAGCCGTCTTCTTCTTTGTGGTCATTTCTTCACTAGGTAAAACTATACTTACGTGTTGTGGGTTAGATATAAATGCACGTTTTGGTATTATTTATTATTTTAACAAGTCAGTGTGACATGGTGACTCAGTGGTTAGCACTGTTGCCTCACAGCAAGAAGGTCGCTGGTTAGAGCCCCGGCTGGGCCAGTTGGCATTTATGTGTGCAGTTTGCATGCTCTCACCGTGCTGGCGGGGCTTTCCTCCGAGTGCTCCAGTTACACACTCATTCACAAACATACACTACAGCCAATTTAGCATATTCAATTCATCTATAGTTGAACAGGCGCTACAGAATTGTATATAATTACTGTATTTATGTGGAATATATATGATTTATGCCAAATAAATAAATGTTTTTCTTTCTTAAAATGTTTGTCTTGTTTCTAGTCCAAATTTCTACATTTTAAAGCCGATTTTTCTTGGCTTACTGACAGATTTTTGTTTGTTTTAAGAAAAAATGTGGGGAAAAGATTAAAGAAAAGGTGAAAACAAGACAATTTTACTTGATCTAAGAATTTTTGGATATTTGGACTAGAAACTAGTCAAAGCAGTGTAAGAAAAGCATTTTTTGCATTGTGATCACTCAATTTCTGTACCTGAATACTGTAGGGTGTTTTCACACCTGTTTTGTTCCGAAACAAGGATTAAAGTTGTTACAATGTTGCACTTTGTTCTTGGTGCTGTTCGCTTTCACACCGCAAAGTTTCTAAACGGACCAAAAGAGTTAAAACAAGTCACGTGCGAGTAAACTCTCCTCACAATGATCATAGTTTCATGGTTTATTTTGCAGTCTCACTCATCTGTCATGCGTCCTTATTATTTTAATTTATGATGATGAGCTATAAGATATTATAAGCAAAAAGCTGCACTTTCATTTTAAATGGTGACAGCCACAGACATCGTCACCAAATATAAATCAGAGGTAAGACTCTCTCATGCTAGAATTATTCATTATAGGCTTTACATTATAGAGAGAAATAACCGATAAACCAAGAATGCCGTTCGGTTAGTTTTCCTAACAGATAAACAGCTCTCGTTAATAGTTAACATGCTTTCACTTTTATATCTGACATGAAACGCACATTTACAGGTAGGAATGACATCTCACCCTACTCCTAATTCTCTCTTCATATAGCTGTATATAGCCTATGCCTATTACATATCCATAATACACTGTGATATAGCCTGGTTCGCATCATTTTGCTTTCTCACTACAATCGATCCGCTCCTGAGTTCGTTTCAATCGAGCCAAGACCACCTCATTCAGACCAATTGTTTTCGCGCGGATCCAAGAGCGATTGCTGGATTCACATATGCCAAACGAACCACGCTAACTAGGTTAACACGCCAGGTTCTGAAACAAAAGTCTAGGTGTGCTTGTACAATATAGCCATACTTTAGAATGCTTAGTTTAAGCAAATTTGATGAACGCGATGGAATGTGTTGATGAATCTAAAGGGAGTCGCGATGTACTGCGCGCGTTGTGTGTATGTGTATGTGTGCGTGTGTATGTTCCCTAGCAACATGTCCGTATCCCTCAAAGTTGTTTAGAATTTAATGTTTAGAGATGGTGTGACCAAAGTCCCTGTAAGAATTCTATAGTCTTTGGTGTGACACAACGCGTTGTACCTGTGCGTGCCTTTGACGCTTTGATGCTGCTTACGTCCTTGTCGCAGCACCAGTGGCACTGAAATCCATATGCTGATTCTGTGATTCTGCTTGTGAGAGACTGTTCTCACTCTCAGGTCACATCATTCAAAAGAAAAGGGCCACAGTCCCGATAATGTCAACAGACTGGACTGTCTTAGCAACTGGCTGAATGTTAAGGAAGACTAAACAAAATTGTTTCTACTTTATAATTAATGTTCTCAACTCACCAATACAACTTTACAATGAGCACAATTGTTTGTATTCATTACTTTATTATTATAATTTTCCAATTTCCATATTTGCAATGCCTGTATTATTATTTTTTTCTTTATTGGCATTGACTGTTTTGAAATTCAAATGGCACGTACATGCCTGTGTTTTTATTTCTGTAATAAATATGGCTGTCAAGCCAATAGTTTGAGGATCTTGATGGTTTATTTCTTCATGTATGTTGTTTACATGAAATCTGTGTTACAAGTTGAGCAAAAATTCTGATAAACAATCATATTTTGAATTTAAGCAGTTTCTTTGTCTTGAATTTAGATTAATTTTACATGTGAATAGCCAAAAAAGTTTCCGTTGTTTAATTGCGATTAATTGCAAGAAAAAGTGTGATTAATTAGTTATTTTTTTTTATTTTTAAATCGATTGACAGCACTAATCTATTTCAATGTGAGCAAACTGCAAGCTATTTCAGAGAACAAGAACATGCTCATTCACATGTATATGTTTCATGCACAGGTGAAATGGCGATTCCTCATTACACTGGTAAAATGACTGACTGGATCATGAATGAAGAAGAACCTGAGGCCTTTAACCACGCTATCACTGTCATGACCCTGATGACCATTATGAGGTGAGACTAAAAAGACAAACTTGTATGCTCATTTGGCGGCACGGTGGCTCACAGCAAGAAGGTCGCTGGTTCTATTCCCGGTTGGGTCAGTTGGCATTTCTGTGTGGAGTTTGCATGTTCTCCCCGTGTTGGCGTGGGTTTCCTCCGGATGCTCCGGTTTCCCCTACAGCCCAAAGACATGAGTTATAGGTGAATTGTGTGAAGCTAAATTGTCAGTAGTGTATAAGTGTGATTGAGTGTGTATGGATGTTTTCCAGAGATGGGTTGCAGCTAGAAGGGCATCCGCTGCGTAAAATATATGCTGGAAAAGTTGGTGGTTCATTCCGCTGTGGCGACCCCAGATTAATAAAGGGACTAAGCCGAAAAGAGAATGAATGAATAATGCAATATTATATTTCAGATGTTTGACTAAATGAGCATACAATAAAGTGCAGTACTTTTGACTGGAAGTCTAGGTTTTCGAAGGGAAAGCTTCTAAAATGTTTGCGTTTCCGCAGCGCTGTGTGTGAGTTTGTGTGTGACCTCATCTACAACATCACCATGAGCCGAATACACACGTCCATCCAAGGACTCGTCTTCCAGGCTGTACTGAAACAGGATATTGCTTTCTTCGATAAAGCTACCACAGGTAAAACTACAGTGCTGTTTTTTATGCAGTGAATAGAGGTCGACCGAAATGGGTTTTTTAAGCTGATATTTCTCTCCAATTTTAATTTTTTCCTTCTTCATCTAATAAAATTTATCAGGTGACCTATTATGCCCCTTTTTAAAAGATATAAAATAAGTCTCTGATGTCTCTGATGAGTGCGTATGTGAGGTTTCATCTCAAAATACCACAGTTTTTTTATCTCTCTCTGAAACTGACTCTTTTAGGCTTTGATCTGAATTGTGCCATTTTAGTCACTGTCGCTTTAAATTCAAATGAGATTATGCTCTTTTTAGGGCGGAGCTACAAATACCCCTTTATGTTATTAAACATTGCTTAAATTAAGCCTTTATCGAAAAACTAAATCAAATTTCATGTTTGTTGATCAAAAAGCTTTATGTAAAAAAGTGTGCCCGCACCTAATTATGTGTATTTATATATTGTAAAATACACACACACATAAAAGCAAAACTATACAAAACTTTTTTCTTGTATATATATTTAAATGTATATATAATTTATTTTATATACATATAGATTTATGCCTAAATATAACATTTTCTCAAATATATGCATGTAGTGTGTATGTATATATATATATATATATATATATGTGTATATATATATATATATATATATATATATATATATATATATATATATATATATATATATATATATATATATATATATATATATACACGAGATAAGATAAGATAATTTAGCAATTTTTAATCTTGCATGAGAAAACTTCTCAATATTCTACAGCGTTTTAAATGACAAAGTATAAGATAATTTTGCAGTTTTTTAACATCTAAAAATGTTACTATATTGTTCATTTAAGATATTATCATTCTTATAGTTAAGATAATTGGATTATTTTGCACTTTTTTTTTTTGCAAGCCAAAAGTTTTTTTTCACTGTTAATGCTCTGTTAACCATCTGTTAATGCAAAGCTAATTCAGTAAAGCTAAAATGTTTTTTTTTTTTTGAAGTAATTGTCCTGAAAGGAAAACTTCTATATTTTTGGTAGTTTAATTAGAAGAATATTCTACATAAAAGTAACAATCATTGTTATGTTTATTATATATATATATATATATATATATATATATATATATATATATATGAGCAATATCACACGAGTAGCAGTGTGATATGGCTGTATATCGGCAGGCCAAGGTCCCTAGTGTCCCACCAATGCCGAGATATACAGCCATATTGCACTGCTACGAGTGTGATATTGCATTTAGACAACAGTTTGACGGCTTAATCATGTATATAAAAAAGAAAATCAAACATGGAGAGTCTAAAAACCTTTTTGTAAGAGGAACTACTTTCTTTCACCGTACATTCACATATGCAGCTGACCGTCAAAACAGCAGAAACCATTGCTACTTCACAAACGTTGCTAGTATTTGAACACTTCTCTAGCGTAATGTCTAAAGTGATGACAAAACAGGTGATTTTGCTCACATTTTAGGATGATGAGGCTGAACGGCATGAAATGCCATCAGTCTACAGAGATTTCCCAGTATTTCTCTGTTGCAGTCAGGAGATCACAATAATTAACCCAGAAAAAGCCAACGCAAAGCAAACACTACCAGATTACTATGGTATAAACACAGCACTACAACTTACAAAAGAGAGAGATCGACTTGTCACCTACCTGAATGTCACCCACCTGTTCTGTAATGATTTGTTCTGCTGTAGTTTGAAACAAATGTTTTTCTCCCCTAAGGACTTATGAGGTCTCTGTCGCCCACTTGTGGCAGTACGTCAACCATCTTTGCTCTGCTCAGTATGACAGGCTGATTGCTGCCGACTTGCTGAATCTCCAAAATTATGAATATTTAAAATAGGCACTATCTTTATAAATAAACTGCATAGTTGAAATCTAAACAACTACATTCTCGACTAAAAACGCCTAAAAAAAGTACATTATGTTGTCCAACAGCTGCAATATTTGTCAGACTGTAGTCCTCTGCTTGCCACTCTTCTGGGCGGACTAATACACAAGAGTGAAGAGGCTGTAGGACTGCTGATATTACCTTAATCTATTGTTTTGGAAACGATTAATCATAATAAATTTTCACCCAGGCCAGATGTCTTAATCCCTGTTTTAATGCATGCACTGTGGCTGGTTTCTTGTTCAGGGGACATCGTGTCTCGCATCACAACCGACACAAACACCATGAGTGAGTCTCTGAGTGAGAAGCTGAGTCTGCTGATGTGGTACTTCATGCGGGTCATTTTCCTCTTCGGCTCCATGTTAATGCTCTCCACCAGACTTTGCTGCTTCACTCTGCTTGGCCTCCCCGTCATCTGGATCATCCCGGAGATTTTTGGACGGTTTTACCAGGTCAGATTGAAATTTCTTCAAATCTTGGTCTTTTGTGTAACAGTACAGAGAGAAACAAAAAATATATGGTCTATTATTATTTCCTTCCACAATCCACTTAGGCCTTGATCACACCAAGCTTGCTTTCTCATTGAGAAGTGCCTTTTTAATGGTTTTCTATTGGTCTTTTTTATTCTCCAGTCAAATGAAAGCAGAGGCGGGGTTTTTGTTAAGGTGACAGCAGTGTTTGTGTTGTCAAGATGACTACAGAGACTTTTAAAGATGGAGGAGAGACTAGTTATCGCTGTTTTGAATTATCTGGAGCTATTTACAAATCATGAATATTACAATATTATTAATATTACAATTATAACAATATCAATTGGCGTCACATTGGCGCATTGGATAGCACTGTTGCCTCACAGCAAGAAGGTCGCTGGTTCCAGTCCCGGCTGGGCCAGTTGTCATTTCTGTGTGGAGTTTGCATGTTCTCCCCGTGTTGGTGTGGGTTTCCTGCAGGTGCTCCGGTTTCCCCCACAGTCCAAAGACATGCGCTATAGGTGAATTGAATAAACTAAATTGGCCGTAGTGTATGTGGGTGAAAGAGTGTGTATGGATGTTTCCGTGTACTGGGTTGCATCTGCTGTGTAAAACATGTGCTGTGGCGACCCCGGATTAATAAAGGGACTAAGCCAAAGGAAAAAGATTGAATGATGAATATTTTGTAGAATTGCAACATTGATATGTGTCCAATCCGACATTACGAGAAGCGACACCTCATCGACACCTGGTATATGGTAGCAGTGCAAGGCTGATGAACTAGTTCAGATCTTTTGTACCTATAAATAAACATTGACATGTGGCTACAGTGCATCCGGAAAGTATTCATAGTGCTTCACTTTTTCCACATTTTTTATGTTACAGCCTTATTCTGAAATGGATTAAATTCAGTTATTTCATCAAAATCCTACACACAATACCCCATAATGACAATGTGAAAAAAAGAGTTTTTGAAATTGCTGCAAATTTATTAAAAATAAAAAACCTGAAAAATCACATGTGCAGAAGTATTGACAGCCTTTGTCGCGAAGCTCTAAATTGAGCTCAGGTACATTCTGTTTCCCCTGATCATTCTTGAGATGTTTCAGCAGCTTCATTGGAGTTCACCTGTGGTAAAATCAGTTGATTGAACATGATTTGAAAAGGCATACACCTGTCTATATAAGGTCCCAGGGTTGACAGTGCATGTCAAAGCACAAACCAAGCATGAAGACAAAGGAGTTGTCTGTAGACCTCCGAGACAGGATTGTCTGAGGCACAAGGCTGGGGAAGGTTACAGAAAAATTTCTGCTGCTCTGAAAGTTCCAGTGAGCACAGTGGCCTCCATCATCCGTAAATGGAAGATGTTTGGAACCACCAGAACTTTTTCCAGAGCTGGCCGGCCATCTAAGCTGAGTGATCGGGGGAGAAGGGCCTTAGTTATGGAGGTGATCAATAACCCGATGCTCACTCTCCTGAGCTCCAGCGTTCGTCTGTGGAAAGAGGAGAACCTTACAGAAGGACAACCATCTGTGCAGCAATCCACCAATCAGGCCTGTATGGTAGAGTTGCCAGACGGAAACCACTCCCCACCTGGAATTTGCCAAAAGGCATCTGAAGGACTCTCAGACCATAAGAAACAAAATTCTCTGGTCTGATGAGACTAAAATTGAACTCTTTGGAATGAACGCCAGGTGTTATGTTTGGAGAAAACCAGGCACCGCTCATCACCAGGCTAATACCATCCCTACAGTGAAGCATGGTGGTGGCAGCATCATGCTGTGGGGATGTTTTTCAGCATCAGGAACTGGAAGACTAGTCAGGATAGAGGAAAAGATGAATGCAGCAATGTACAGAGACATCCTAAATGAAAACCTGCTTCAGAGCGCTCTTGACCTCAGACTGGGGTGACAGTTTATCTTCCAGCAGGACAATTACTCAAAGCACACTGCCAAAATATCAATGGAGTGGCTTCACAAGAACCCTGTGAATGTCCTTGAGTGGCCCAGCCAGAGCCCAGACCTAAATCCTAATGAACATCTGTGGAGAGATCTGAAAATGGCTGTAAACCGTCACTTCCCATCCAACTTGATAGAGTTTGAGAGGTACTGCAAAGAGGAATGGACAAAAATTCCCAAAGACAGGTGTGCCAAGCTTGTGGCATCATATTCAAAAAGACTTGAGGTTGTAATTGCTGCCAAAGGGGCATCAACAAAGTATTGAGCAAAGGCTGTGAATACTTCTGTACATGTGATTTTTCAGCTTTTTTTATTTTTTATAAATTTGCAACAATTAAAAAAAGTTCATGGGGTATTGTGTGTAGAACTTTAATGAAATAAATGAATTTAATCCATTTTGGAATAAGGCTGTAACATAAAAATGTGGAAAAAGTGAAGCGCTATGAATACTTTCCGGATGTACTGTATATCAATAATGTATCGTGGGTGGAATTATCACAATAAAGCAACATCGATATTTTGTCTCCATATTTTGTCGATATTTATAATGTAAAATAACACTGTGCATTCTTTATTGCTGATTAACTAGAATAATCCTATTCACATTGCAGATTCTGCGATGTGACCATTGCAAATGCACACATTACAATATTGATGCTGAAACGATATATTGTGCAGCCCTATTGATTATTGATTTTCCTACAGAAACTTTCGGTACAAGTGCAAGACTCTTTGGCCAAGGCTAATGAAGTTGCTACAGAAACCTTTTCTTCCATGAAGACAGTGAGGAGCTTTGCTAATGAGGACGGAGAAACTGAGAGATACAGAAAGTGCTTAGAGGACACGTTTGCACTGAACAAAGTGGAAGCAGCTGCTTATGCTGTATCAACTTGGACCAATAGTGTAAGTCCCAGCACTGCTTTATTCACTGCATGTTTGACCAGATCTGTACTGTATACATTCTATATAATGCAGAAATATTAGGACAATTCTGTAGTGAACATATGCTTTTTAGAACAAATGCATTAGAAGAATTGCATTTGTGCCACACACTTTTTCAGTAGTGTTAATTGGTTTGGATTTTTTCCAAAGGTTTTTTCCTGGTCTTTGTTAGTTTTAACAAAGTTTTTAAGCCAAGCAGCTTTGAGGAGAATCACAACATTAAAATATTTGATTTAAAGGGCACATAGTTTACCTCTTTTTTATGATTTAATATTAATATTATGGTTCTTCTGAGTGTGCCAGTTTAGGTTCAGTTTAAAACACAATTCAGATTTTTTTTATTATAATGTGTTAAAAAGTGTCATGTTGGGGGCGTGTCCACAGTTCGCTGATTTATGGGTGTGTTGCTTCACATGTAAATTAGTTTCGGCTTCCCGTCAACGTAACAAGGGGGCGGGGCCATGAGCTCACCCGCTCTGCGTTTGCAACAGAGTCTGACAGGCAGACTGCGAGAAGGAGAGAGAGAGGATCAGCATTCAGTCGTACATGTACGACTCTGACACAGACCAAGCAGAGAGTACAAAATCATTTGTGTCTTTGTACAGTTTTACAGCCAACTGTGTGCTAGTTTCAAGTGCCGAGCTTGTACACAGAAACTAATAACCACGCACACTGAATTAACTTTGACTGAGGCACCGGATGCGCCGCTGCGACACGGCACACCAGACACTCTCTGTGGCACGGCAGAAACATGAAGTGTCCCGAATCATCGCGCCACTCATTTTTGAATTCTAAACATAGGTTTCTGCAGCGGTCCGCAGCGCCCAGCCGTCGACTTGAGTGTACCCTGATAGAAATGTCTATGTTGAATAGATATGTCTAGAATTCTATGTTTAGAATTCTAAAATGCATGGCACAGCGTCAGGTGTAGTAGCACCAAGTTAAGATCACAGGGAGCTTCTGGGATCGCGAGAAATGCAAACGGCTGAAGTATAAGGTAGACTCAATGAGAAGTACACATGTTTGAAAACCTACCTACAGATACAACCAATAATTCCGATTAGAGCGATAATGTGGAGAATATTGATCTTGTGTTGAGCCCAATGAGCCTTGCATCTAAAAATAGAGCTAGGGTGTTCCTTTAGTGATATCGCTTCGACTCACGCTGAAAATGGCGGACGTGAATCAACAAACTGAGGATATGATGACGCGCCTGTCAATCAATATTGGTGGGCGGGGGGACCGCTCTCCTGCGTAAAGTTGCGGTCAGTTTGAAAACAGCTCCAATTATACCACCGTTTTTTATGTTGTTAAAATTTTAAAAAAAGCACTGGGTGTGCTTATATCACCCCAATATGACAGTCTATACAACATACAGGCACATATGTCTGTCCAAACAGCTTGAAAAGTAGATTTTTTACCATAGGTGCCCTTTAAAGCAAACAATTATTTAACAAAGGTACATATTTGTTTTGTTGTATAGAGCAGCAGTTTTCAAACTGGGGGCCGCCAGAGGGCCCACCTAAATTAATTTTGTGTCCCGCGTAGTTCTGTAGGCTAATGTATTTCTTTATTATAATTTGAGCTCAAAAGTACCGCAAATATTAAGCTTTATGCTTGTGTCATTTAAATGCAGTTGACACTTTCGCACTCAGGAAAAGAAGCGCCATGCCGCTATGCACAGGGACTTTTATAGAATAATCGCTTCCGGCCAGGTGCTTCCGGTGATCTTTGGCGCTCGTCTGCTGCACATGACGGCGTTTACCTTTCACTTACGCTTATCTCGTTTACACTTAAACAACTAAATGAATGCTCAGGTCTACTTAACTGACTATATTTCAGTTAGAATACATGACCAATTAGAACATTAACGGTGGCTGAAAGCACTTCCCTGTATATGGCTTGCGCTGGGCTGGGCTCTACAGAGTGTGCGTCACTCTGCGCAGGCTTCACTCATAGGAAACGAATAGCATTTTAAATACATGGCACAACATTGCACCTCATCCACAGTGCGACAGGCTTTACACTTTGCATTGTATAAATATCATACGGTCCTCTTTGCAGCATGGCGAACAAACATTTTAAAATTGTAAAGCAAAAAGTACTGCAATAGCAATGAATGGAGCTGTCATCACATCAGCGAGTTGATAGTTTCACTCCTGTTACAGCTGGATGAGCTCTGCAGATGACCTCTTTCTCACATTAGTTAATAACTGGATGATTAAAAAACTAAATTGTATACACCCTGAGTAAAACCACTATAGCCTATAAAAATATAATGTATCTGTTTGTGTTATATTATAGGGCTAATGAATTATTAAATATAAAAATGTATTAGTGCTCTATGTTTAATGGAGCTCAACATATCTGCTCAAACTTTAAATCTCTGAATATAAAGGCATTTTTTCAAGATATTCACTTTTTCCCACATTTTTTAGTGTAACTAATTTAAATGCAATGTTCAGGATTATTACTAATAGAACAGATTGGTAATGAACATTTTAAAGTCAGCAAAGCTGCTAAAATTATGCAAAGTAAAACTTGTGGCTCTTTGAACTTGAATACCCCATTCTAGAATGCATTTAGGACATTTTTTATCAGTGAAAGTCAGGATTGCCGACCTGAGTAAATTATGATGTGCACAAAAAAAAGAATAAAAATAAACAAAACTTCAACACACTGAACCACTACAGCCTCCATTGTAAATTTGCTACTGTAGTTACAACAGTACAGTTAACTGTTAACCATTAACAGGTTGATGAATGACAAAAGTCTTTAAAGCTTTAAATCTTGAGATAAATTTAGACTCTCAGCTGTAAGGGTAAATACAGTTTTGCCTAGCTGTGCATAGGTGTTAACGAAAAAGCATAAAACCTATCATTAAAAAACTGTAAATGTGAAGACTCGTACACAAACATGGCTTAATTGAATCCAGTGAGAGCAGACCACAGTGAACACTGCGCTTAAAGATTTGATCAATTGATTGAAGCACTGAAACTCAACTGACATCTCACAAAAATTCATCCAGAACGAATAATTCAATTTAAAATGTTTTAAGTAAAGTTGTTAATTTGGTTTTTTTTTGTGTCGTTTTTATTTTTGGGGGTCCTCAAAAGAATTCGCCCTACACAAGGGGCCCCTCAGCTGAAAAAGTTTGAAAACCCCTGGTATAGAGGACGGCTAATGTTTTTTTATTTGTTTTTTTCTTATTTCAACCCAAAAATAATTTTTTAAAACTTTATTTAATAAACAAAACAAAAAAACACACACAATATATTGATTTCTGAAGATAAAATCATTGCCATTATTTTTTTTTTAAATATAAATATATTGTCGATTTGACGATCGTCTTGACCATGTCTACATGCCTAAATGCATTGAGTTGCTGCCATGTGATTGGCTGATTAAAAATGTACGTTAACAAGCAGATAGACAGGTGTACCTAATAAAGTGGCCGGTGAATGTATAACCATTGTACACTAATATAGTTCATGTTTGTAATCAAATGTGTATTTTTCAGATGTCCAGTCTGGCTTTGAAGGTCAGTATTTTATACTACGGAGGACGGCTTGTGACAGGAAGTGATGTCAGCAGTGGTGATCTGGTGTCCTTTGTCCTCTACGAGCTTCAGTTCACATCGGCTGTGGAGGTAAAACTTCGAATACCCTCTATTTGACCAGATTTCATCACTGCTTAAACAAAACAAAAAGCTCATAACATTGCTGTGGTGATGTTTGCATGGAAAGCATCACTCATATGTGCTAAACCGATGCACAGGTTCTGATGTCTTACTGGCCACATGTAAAGAAAGCGGTCGGAGCTTCAGAAAAGATCTTTGAGTACGTGGACAGAAAGCCTGATGTTCCTCCAGATGGATCACTCGCTCCGAAGACTCTGAAAGGACACGTGCAGTTCAGAAATATCACATTTGCTTATCCAAAGCGTCCAGACACAAATGTGCTGAAGGTATGAACTGAAAACCAGAGTAGAAAAATGTTGGTAACACCTTATTTTACAGTGTCTGTAGAGTTATTATAAATTAACAACATGTCTTTACTTTAGAGTTAAAGTCTGTGTGAAGCAGAAGTTGCTGCAGATGTTTTTTTCAGTATGATGATGTCTTTTAAACTGAAACAGAATATTGAGTAGGGGGCGGGGCTTTGTTTTTGCACTCCTCTTACTCTCATCTTTCAGTCACAGCAAACTAGCGGTTGGAGGGGCGTGACTAAACATATTTTGCCCAGTCCATCAAACTGATGTTATCAGAGGAGGACTAAAGCCTACCAAAAACAAACTTTTTTTATTTTTATTTGATTAACTGTTTAATCACAGTTTAATCATTCAGTTTAACACTTACAATATGCTTTAGCAAAAAAAGAAGTCAAAGACTTTAAGGTTGTTATACGGTATTATGAGTACTTTACTGTTATAACTATAGTATTATGTATATGTAATGTGTTAAGAAGGACACTTCAAAGCTAAGTGTTATCAAAATGTCCTATTATATTTCACCACAAAGTGAAAAAAAAAGTTATGAAAGCTTAATTTCTCAAAACATTTCAAATGTTTTATGTTTCAAAAGTGTTTTGTTTGTTGTTTCTTTGTTTCTAAACATTAATAGAACATGCGATTTTATTAATGTAAAAATTTTAATAACTGAACATTCAGAAACAGGTAGAAAGAAACATTTGAAATAAGTTTGTTAGGACTGAAACATGACGACGCGGTGGTACAGTAGGTAGTGCTGTCGCCTCACAGCAAGAAGGTCACTGGTTCGAGCCTCGGCCGGGTCAGTTGGCGTTTCTGTGTGGAGTTTGCATGTTCTCCCCGCATTCGCGTGGGTTTCCTCCGGGTGCTCCGGTTTCCCCCACAGTCCAAAGACATGCGGTACAGGTGAATTGGGTAAGCTAAATTGTCCGTAGTGTATGTGTGTGAATGAGAGTGTATGGTTGTTTCCCAGAGATGGGTTGCAGCTGGAAGGGCATCCGCAGCATAAAACGTGCTGGATAAGTTGGCAGTTCATTCCGCTGTGGCGACCCCGGATTAATAAAGGGACTAAGCTGAAAAGAAAATGAATGAGGACCGAAACATTTATTGAAAATTGAGTTATTTATCAATTTACATTTTGAAATATATTTAAAAGCAAAATGCACATGAACAAACAATGAACTAAAATAAAAAGATTCAAATATGCTTCAAAAATATCTATTTATATATTTCTCACTCAAAAATATATAAATGTACAAGTGAACCGTTTCAGAAAAAAAGGTTTCATGATTTGTGCTAATATTTCAAAAGTGTAATTACAAAGACAAATTATTTTGAACAAACATTATATTAATGTTACTATTCTAAAATTGAGAAAACACTGAAAACGTTACCCAAAGGTTCTGTTTCGGAAAATGACATGGCATTATTTTATGCCATGAAGCATGTTTTAATCTTGTCATTAGTGTAATGCAGTGAATAATGTAAACACTGTTTTAGATGTAACCCTTTATTGAGCACAGAACCATTTATGGTCACTTCAGTAGACTTCATTACAGTGTATTTTATTTATTTAAGTCATTATATATTATAGTAAAATATTATCGTATATTAAGTCATAAAAGTTAATATTAATGTTTATCTTGTTAATATCCCTCAGCAACACTCCAGTGTTATTCAAGTGAGTATTTCAGTGAGTGCCCTATAAAGGATCGAATAGTTAGTTGTAAAGCACACTGTGTTATTTTGATTAATATAATGCTATGATAATGTTTATGTTATGATAATGTTAATGATATGTTAATTTTTACCTCAAATGATTTGTTGTTGATCATTCTAGAGCGTTTCTCTTGAGCTGAAAGCGGGCCAGATCACAGCACTCGTGGGTCCATCGGGTTCAGGAAAAACCACAGTTGTGAGTTTGCTGGAGAGATTTTACCAGCCTCAAAGCGGGGAGATTTTATTGGACCACAAGCCACTGCTGAGCTATAAGGACCAATATCTGCATGAGAAGGTAATCCTGTCTCTTTATAAATGAACCCTTTTCACATTTCTGGGTTTCTCAGCAATGGAAGTCATTGCTGGGTAAACCTATGGCAGAGTACAACAAATACATTTTTTGCATTTCTATTTGCTCAAATAAAAGAAAAACTCAACAATAGTGTTATCAAGACTTTCAGAAAAAGGAAAAAACTTTGAGGTGCTGATGATCATTAAATGCATCATAACAGTCTCGTAAAAAGAGTTCATACTAATATCTGCATATGATGAGTATTAATAAAGATGACTGACAGGTCTTGTTGGCTCTTTTCTATTTCAGATTAGTGTGGTTTCACAGGAGCCGGTTCTGTTTGCTCGCTCAGTGCGTGAAAACATCAAGTACGGCAAAGAAAATGCCACAGATAAAGAAATATATGCTGCAGCCAGGCTGGCCAATGCAGATGACTTCATTTCCAGTTTACCGAAAGGATACGATACTGGTTAGTATTTGTATATATTTTTTTAATTTTATAACCTTTATTTTAACAGGAAAAAGCACTGTATATACGGTTAAAAACTGAATTATTAACCCTCCTGAATTATGTATATATATGTATATTAACCCTCTTGAATTATGTCTGTGTTTATATGAGCAAAATCACACTCATAGCAGTGTGATGTGGCTGTATATCGGCGCTGGTGGGAGGTGTGTGTTGGCAGGAGACCGCAGGGCGAGTGCTTTAGTCTCCCATTAGTGACAAGATACAGCCACATCGCACTGTTAAGAGTGTGGTATTGTGTTTATACAACAGTTCGACGGCATAATCATGTGTATCAAACACGAAGAGTCTCAAAACCCTTTTGTATGAGGAACTACTTTCTTCCGCCATTCATTCACATCTGCAGCGGACGTCAGAACAGCAGAGACTGTTGCTAATTCACCAACATCACTTTAGAGCTAGTGTTTGAATGATTCTCTAGTGTAATGTCTAAAGTGATGACAAAACAGGTCATTTTGCTCACATTTTAAGATTATAAGACTGAACATGACATGAAATGCCATCAGTCTATAGAGATTTTCCAGTATTTCTCTGTTGCAATCAGGAGATCACAATAACTAACCCCGAACAAGCTAAAGCAACGCAATCACTACCAGAATACTGTTATGTTTGTGATAAGGAAAAATGCTAAACACATGCGGGCATTTCTTCTTTCTTTCTGTTTACTGAACTGGTCTGCAGTAACTAAAACGAAAAGGAGATGCATTAGAAACAGATGGCCATCTCCGGTTTTAAGACTTTAAGATGATTCCCATCTCACACTCAACACACTACAATTACTATGGTATAAATACAGCACTACAACATACGAAAGAGAGAGATCAACTTAGAAAGCCATTTACCAGATTTATAATGATTTCAGCTGTAGTTTAAAATTACGCTGGGTTTTTCCTCTCCTGTAAGGGCTCGTTATGCGGTCTCTGTTGCGCTCTTGTGGATGGACAATGTCAACCGTCTTTGGTCTGCTCAAAGACAGGCTAATGGCCACCGATGCAGTGTCTCTCAGAAATTATAAATGTTTAAAATAGGCACTATCCTCATAAATAAACTGCATAGTTGCAATCTAAACAACTACATTCTCGACTAAAAAAGCCTTAAAAGTAGATTATGTTGTCCAACAGGTGCAATATTTGTCAGACTGTAGAGTGTGCTCTGCTTGTTGCTGTATGTGGGTGGAGTAATACACAAGGGTGAAAGGTGAAGAGGCCGGACGAGTGCTGTTACTGGCAGAATATCGCACAGCTATCAGCCAATCAGTTTCAAGAACCAGACAGAACTGTTGTATATATATATATATATATATATATATATATATATATATATATATATATATATATATATATATATATATATATATATACACACATAATAGTTTGAATAACTAATTTCTGATGGATTGTGATTGTGTTTTGTGTGTATATATATATATATATATATATATATATATATATATATATATATACACATAATAGTTTGAATAACTAATTTCTGATGGATTGTGATTGTGTTTTGTGTATATATATATATATATATATATATATATATATACACACATAATAGTTTGAATAACTAATTTCTGATGGATTGTGATTGTGTTTTGTGTGTGTCAGATGCTGGAGAGAAGGGTGGTCAGGTGTCTGGAGGTCAAAAACAGCGAATCGCTATCGCCAGAGCCCTAATCCAGAAACCGCAGATTCTGGTGCTCGATGATGCCACCAGTTCACTGGATACTGAGAGCGAACACCGGGTAACCTTAACCCTAACCCTCACCGCATACAACTTAAACATATATGAATTACCATACACTGCGCAAACAAATAAAGGGAACACTTAAACAACACAATGTATATAAATTTGATTTCCACTGTTAATCTTTGGGATTTTATTGTCAGCACATTCAACTGTTGAAAGAGCAATGTATTTAATAAGAGTGTTTCATTCATTCAGATCTAGGATGTGTTATTTTAGTGTTCTCTTTATTTTTTGAGCGGTGTATATTAATCATATGTTAATATTAATATATATTATCCTACACGTACATTTATACGTTTTCATATTAATTTCTGATTTAATTTGCTAATATAGATGGTTATTCATTAATTTTCCTTCGGCTTAGTTCCTTTAATCATCAGGGGTTGCCACAGGGGAATGAACCGCCAACTAATCCAGCATATGTTTTATGCTGCGGATGCCCTTCCAGTTGCAACCCAGTACTGGGAAACACCCATACCCTCTTATTCACACACACTCCTACGCTGCGGCCAATTTAATTTACCCAATTCACCTATAGCGCATGTCTTTAGACTGTGGGGGAAACTGGAGCACCTGGAGGAAACCCACACGAACACGGGGAGAACATGCAAACTCCACACAGAATGCCAACTGACCCAGCTGGGACTCAAACCAGCGACATTCTTGCTGTGACAGTGCTAACCACTGAGCCTAAATGGTTATTCTGAAGAAAAAAAAACATTCGATAGCGAACGTATTTTAAAGTGCTTTGGTAAAATCCTCTTCTGAATGTAATGTAAAGTGTAATGTGTGTTCAGGTGTACAGCGCTCTGAGGAAGGAGCTGCAGAGCTGCACGGTTCTGCTTATCTCTCACAGGCTGAGCGGAGTGGAGAACGCAGATCACATTCTCTTCCTCCGAGAAGGAGAGCTGGTGGAGGAGGGAAACCATCAGCAGCTGCTGGACAAACAGGGATTATATGCTGAGTTCGTCAAACAGCAGAATACAGCCATCCATCGCAATGCAGACGACTGTACAAACGGCAACCAGTGATGAAAATCTCCATTCAGTCTCTGCTGTCCTCAAGTCAGACCACACTGTTTATTCATCATTAGTATGTACAGTTAAAGTCAGAATTATTAGTCCCTGTATATTTATTTTCCCAATTTCTGTTTAAAAGAAAGAAGATTTTTTCAATACATTTCTAAACATAACAGTTTGTTCTGTAGACAATCGAAAACAAATGTTGCTTAAGGGGGCTATTAATTTTGACCTTAAATGATTTAAAAAACATTAAAAACTGCTTTTATTTTAGCCGAAATAAAATAAATAAGACTTTCTCCAGAAGAAAAAATATTATAGGAAATACTGTGAAAATTTCATTGCTCTGTTAGACATCATTTGGGAAATATTTAAAAAAAGAAGCTAAATTCACAGGAGGGCTAATAATTCTGACTTCATCTGTATTTCTGCTGTCCATTTTTACACTAGTATTTTTAAATTAGGTGTACATATCAGTAAAACAATCTCTAAAATACAACTGCATTTGCCCTCCTGTGAAAATTTTAGTTTACATTTAGTTTAAGTGCTGTTTAACACTGAAGATTTTAAACATAAGGGGCTCTATTTTAACGATCTAGGCCGTGTCCCAATGCACTTTTGCTATTTTAAGGACAGAAAAATATACTCTGCGCCGCAGTGCATGGTCTAACAGGGCTGTGTTTATTCTCTTAATGAGTTCTGGGTGTGTTTTGAGAAAAAAACTATCTTTAGTCAGTGGCGCATTTGCTATTTACATGGCGGACTATGTAAGTGCAAAAACTGAACGTTTCACTAGCAAGAAAACAGTTAAACAGACCATCTGCAGTGCGAGAATAAAAAACGAGCCTCCTCCATTCGGCCTCTTTACTTTCTTTTTTTCTTTCTCTCTTTCATGGATAAGGAAACGTTTTGGACGCACGCCACTGAAGACATCCATTATCCTACATATTTAATTTAGTTTGTTAAGCGCAAGGATTAGTTTCAAAACTATTTCTAAATTCAGTTCTAGTTCCCAGCAAATGAATAAATGAGCAATATTAATGAAGTGTGGTCAAAACACTGAGTTATATCCTAATACACATGCTATGCCCCATACGTCTCCAAAACCTGACAGGTGGACACATCTAAGCTTGTTTTTAATAAAACAAATATAAATATGAATATACTAAAGAATACTAATACTGATAATAACACACAAAAGCAAGCTGTCGTGAATAAACTGAAAAAAGCCCCCCGAGATGAAGAAGGCATGGAGACAGTGTTTTTTATATTTATGTGGAAAATAATATATTTTGTAATATTTTAATCCTTTAAATCTTTTTCATTTGTAAAGACATTTGCATATTGCTGTACATCCTGTGTGTATTAAAGGGGTCACACACCAGAAGTGCCGCTCGGTGACGCACAGCCTAGCGCCACGCAGTGACATGCATTTCAGAATTCTAAACATAGATTTCTCAACTGTCATGTGCGCGCCGTGTCGTGTGCATCTGGTGTGTGATGCCCTTTAGGCAATGTGTAAGTGAGGCGCACAACTAACGCGCTCTGCGCTGGACTTCAGACCTGCTTTCAGTTGGTCAATTGCGCAGTCTATTTCAGTTCCTCAAAATAGCAACGCGCGAACAATGTGCCTTAACACACCTCTATTTTAGACCGAAACACCTATCAGTCCACAAAGTGGCGCAAATGGATTTACTATTTAAACAACGTGGCGGAAGATGGGAAAATTAGGGTTGCGTTGGTCTGAAAATAGCAACACATCGGGGAAAACACGTCTTGCGGCGGGTGTATGATAGGACCCAACGACTCATTTCTAATAACTCCTTTCATTTCTCTTTGCCATAATGACAGTACATCATATTTTGCTAGATATTTTTCAAGATACTAGTATTCAGCTTAAAGTGACATTTAAAGGCTTAATTAGGTTAATTAGGCAGGTTAGAGTAATTAGGCAAGTCATTGTATAAAAGTGGTTTGTTCTGTAGACAATTGAATACAACATATTGCTTAAAGGGGCTAATAATATTGACCTTAAAATGTTTTTTTTTTATTAAAAACTGCGTTTGGCAGAGCAGTGGGTATCGTTCTCGCCTCACAGCAAGAAGGTCGCTGGTTCGAGCCTCGGCTGGGTCAGTTGGCGTTTCTGTGTAGAGTTTGCATGTTCTCCCTGCTCCGGTTTCTCCCACAGTCCAAAGACATGCGGTACAGGTGAATTGGGTAGGCTAAATTGTCCGTAGTGTATGTGTGTGAATGAGTGTGTGTGGATGTTTCCCAGAGATGGGTTGCAGCTGGAAGAGCATCCGATGCGTAAAACATCTGCTGGATAAGTTGGCGGGTCATTCCGCTGTGGTGACCCCAGATTAATAAAGTGACTAAGCCAAAAAAGAAAATGAATGAATGAAAAACTGCTTTTATTCTAGCCGAAATAAAACAAATAAGACTTTCTCCAGAAGAAAAAATATTATCAGACATACTGTGAAAATTTCCTTGCTCTGTTAAACCTCATTTGGGAAATATTTAAAAAAAGAAACAAAATTCACAGGAGGGCTAATAATTCTGACTTCATCTGTATTTCTGCTGTCCATTTTTACACTAGTATTTTTAAATTAGGTGTACATATCAGTAAAACAATCTCACTAAAATACAACTGCATTTGCCCTCCTGTGAAAATTTAACAGCTGAAATTGAAGCTGTTTAACACAGAAGATTTTGAACATAATAACTCATTTCTAATAACTGATTTCTTTTATCTTTGCCATGATGACAGTAAATTATATTTGACTAGATATTTTTCAAGATACTAGTATTCAGCTTAAAATAACATTTAAAGGCTTAACTAGGTTAAAGATACATTAATTATGCAAGCCACTGAACAATAGTGGTTTGTTCTATAGATTTCGGAAAAGCAAAATCTTAGAGGCTAATAATAATAAACTTAAGTGCTAATTATTTTGTCTGTATATCTATTTTTTTCTGTACTTCCAACCTTAAAAATTAGTTTATTAAAAATGTTGCATTTGCATATATTTTTTATAAATATGTTTGTAAAAACATGACTTCACTGTATATAAAAATGTTTCAAAGTAATTATTGTTCCCTATTCATATTAAAGTGCACTATTTGAGTGTAGAACCCACTTTTAGTGACGTCTGAAAACAAAATGGACGTTATGAAGTGTACTCAATCAAGCCCACAATGCACAGAAATATTGAGTCTATTGGATCAAAATCCTGCCAAATGTATCGCGATCGCAGATCGAAATTAATTCGGGGCCGGGTCACGGGGACAGCAGTCTCAGAAGAGAACCTCAGACTTCCCTCTCCCCAGACACTTCCTCCTGCTCTTCCAGGGGGATCCCGAGGCGTTCCCAGGCCAGCCAAGGGACATAGTCCCTCCAGCATGTCCTGGGTCATCTCCGAGGCCTCCTTCCGGTCTGACATGCATGGAACACCTCCCTATGTAGGCGTCCAGGAGGCATCCGAAACAGATGCCCGAGCCACCTCAGCTGACTTCTCTCAATGTGGAGGAGCAGCAGCTCTACTTTGACCTCCTCCCTGTTGTCAGAACTCCTCACCCTATCTATAAGGGCGCGCCCAGCCACCCTGCAAAGCAAACTTATTTCGACCACTTGTATCAGAGATCTTCTTCTTTCGGTCATGACCCAAAGCTCATGACCATAGGTGAGAGTAGAACCAGAGATCGACTGGTAAATTGAGAGCTTTGCCTTTCGGCTCAGCTTCTTCTTTACCACAACAGACCAGAACATCGACCACATTACTGCTGCTGTAGCTGCACCGATCTACCAGTCAATCTCACATTCCATCCTTTCCTCAATCGTGAACGAAACCTCAAGATACTTAAACTCCTTTGAGCTGGAGCCAAAAGCCAGGGATCGAAAAATAATAAGCGTAAATCAAAAAAATTGACATTGCATGTAAAATTATAACTTGCAAAGGCAAAAACTAAATGCAGAATAAGACACAACAAGATCACCTAGCAAAAGATAATGAGCGTCAATCAGAAATCTGGTGTGATTATGAGTCAGCAAGGGACAGGTTTGGTGGTATGGGTAGGTTTAGGAGTTAAGGTGTAAGGGATAACACTTTATAATTAACAGTGTAATTAAAGATGTAATTACAGAAATTAATTACATGCTGGCAATTAGTCAATTTAGGTTTGTGCAGTGTATTTCTAAAAGTGTTTTCATTGTGATTCATGCTCATTTTTCAATACGTAACCTCATTGTTTCGCATTGTGTGTTTAATTTTCAATTGTTCTCGTTACAATTGTATACGCGATGTAAATTTTTTGATTTACTTTTATTATTTTCCGATTCGTGACTGCGATAAATTTGTCGGGAAATTGATCCCATATACAGCCCGTGTTCACTCACAACTACAAAACCCCCATAATGCACTGTAACAGTTTGCGTGCCAAATGAATTTCCATGTCTGACCACAAGATGGCGTCTAACGCGCAATCGTCAGTGAATAGATTCAAAATATTATTTAATTAAAGTAACTTTTGTATTTATGACAGAAATCGAAAGTCTTTATTTAATTACTAAGAGACCGTTTGATAAGTATTGAATAACTAACAGGGCTTGAACAGGAAGTCAAAATCAAATCCGTCTCAGGGATGTGCTTCAATTTATCCATATACAAGTAATCCTTTGTGCTTTACTATAATTCATCATGAAAACAATTTTATGCTTCAACCAACCCAGGCTCATTCTGATTATTTACCACTATATAAATTTCTCGACAGCGCGAAATATGTCCCAGGAGATACGTTTTTTTGCAGTTTTTGTTTTCGCGAATCCACCAGAGACAGCTGTGTATGCTTTTTCAGATCTCAAATTCCTCTCGCGAGTGCCATTCGCGCCTGCTGTTCTCTTGTAAATCCACCAGATGGTGTTGTCGACTGACTGACTTTCTGACTGACCCACCCGACCGATACCCTCCCCCTTACCTAAACCCAACCAATAGTATTTTGAAAAGCAGCGATTGACCCGCCCACCCCCTCTCCTAAACCCAACCTCAGTATTTTAAAAGCAATCCAGAAAAAGAAAAACCCGCTGATTTTTACCATGCTTTCATATTTTACCACATTTCTCACCCTGTTATTTACTCGTGTATTTTATTTTTTAGCTTTTGTTTTGGTCTTACCTGCTTTTGTTCTTCACCAGACTCGCACCTCGTTGTCGCTCTGCATGTCAAGTCCGCCGACGTACATGTCGAGGTACCTGACAAACTACCCGTCCATACAGAGGTAAGCGGTCAGCTGGTAGCGTGAAAAGGAGCGGCGTCATACCGCCTCGTATCATTCATTTTAAAGATGAAATTCAGCCATACGTATCTCTGGCTACATACTTTGTGGTTTCCAGAAATGTTATATAGGGCTACGTTTTCAGAATGAGCCTATGTTAGCTTCAACACAGGCTCATTGTGGATACACACCTCTGTCTACATTCCTGCATTTCACCTTTAAATGAACACTAGGGGGTGGTATGACACAGCTGACAGCTTCTGTTCCTATTCGCGCTATCGCTGACTACTTACCACTTACCTCCGTGTGGACGGCTTTTCCAGTGTTACCAGTTTGCCTAGTAGCTCGCCGTGTAAGCCAATGGACTTTGGGACACGGAGTGAAGTTGACCGCGACGACAGGGTTGAAGTCCAGCGGAGAACAGTTCCAGAAACTAGGTAAAACAAAAGCAAAGATATTAAATTAAATAAAAAAAAAACATCTGGCTGAAAACAGGGTGAAATCACGTGGCTGCGACGGTTTTTCTTTTTTTAAATTGCTTTTGAAAACACTATCGGTTGCATTTAGGAAAGCGGGTGGGTGGGTCAGTCGGTCAGTCAGTCAGTCGACAGCAAGCTGGCCTGGCCGTCTGAAGGGTATATTGCGCCCTCTGGTGGATTTAATGTATTTGCAATGTATTTTTAAATGCGCTTTCGTTTTTGATTCACGCTCATTTTTCGATACATAACCTCGTTGTTTCGTATTGTGCATTTAATTTTCGATTTTGCACGTTATAATTTTTAGGCTCTGTCAAATTTTTTATTTACTCCTGTTATTTTTCGATTCGTGACCACGATACATTTAGTTCACAGCTAGAAAATCCTCATAATGCACTGTAACACTTTGCATGCCAAATGAATCTCCGCGTCTGACCACAAGATGGTGTCTAATGCTCAATCGTCTGTGAATAGATTCAAAATACTACAAATACTTACCTCCGTATGTACAGCTTTTCCGGTGTTAGCAGTTTGCCCAGTAACTCGCCGTGTAAGCCAATAGACTTTGGATGCGGAGTGGAGTTGACTGTGAGGACGGGGTTTGAGTCCAGCGAAGAACAGTTCCAGAAACCAGGTAAAACACAAGCAAAAATCACGCGACCGTGACTGCTTTTATTTCTAGATTGCTTTTGAAAACACTATCGGTTGGGTTTAGGGAAGGAGTAGGTGGGTCATTCGGTCAGTCAGTCAGTCGATAGCAAGCTAGCCTGGTCGGCGGAAGTGTATATTGCACCCACTGGTGGATTTATGCGAGAAGAGGACGGGCAAGAGAAATCTGAGATCATAAAAAGCATACACAGCGCCCTCTGGTGGAAAGTGCGAGCAGATGTACCTCCGGTTATGTATTTCGCTGTCCCCAGAAATGTAGACCTGAGTACGTATCTGTAATGAGCCTGGGTTGTTATGTCTGGTCCCACTTTATATTAAGTGCCCTTAACTACTATGTACTTGAATCAAAAAATAAATACAATGTACTTACTGCGTTCATAATCTACTGCAGAACACTTGTGGTGCGATTATGGGTTAGTTAGGTGGTTGGTTAGTGCTATGGGTGGGTTTAAGAATGGTCAACGGTGTAATTAAAGATGTATTTACAGAAATATTTTACAGATGTGATTACTTGATTGTATTTAATCAGTCATAGGTATAATGTAAAAACACAGTATTTACACAGTACAAATTCAGCGTAAATTAAGGTCACTTAACATAAAGTTGGACGTTCCTCCAGATTATTTTCTCATTGTATTCCCTACAGTACAGTAATATTTAACATATGTCTGTAATAATGATTTGGGAAACTTGTTTTGAGCTTTTGGAGGTTATTTATGGTCTGCTTAGCGTAATGTGTTCACTGAAATAAGTTTGCCTTAAATATTGCATGAGGAGAATAATGTCATTTCATTGTACACACTTTAAAATAAAATGCTTCTCTGATTATTTACAGTTTAATGGAAGTTACTGTGATACGAGACAGGAAAAATGTAGACAGCATGCAAGAGGATGCATTAGAAATGTTTTATATGCCCACTTAATCACATGTAAAGCTTTACCCAACAAGGTGTTTAATTAGTATGTACTTTCCCATGGTTATGGAATTTTTGTTTTGCTCTTAGTGCTATGCAAAGCAATAATAAAGTTATTTGTAATATTTTGCTCAATTTTTCTGTGGTTGATATTCATGCTGTAAATAAACAGCGCTTTATAATGTTTATATTATTATTGTATGCTTTAATAGCTCATTTGTTTGCTTTCTTAAAAGCTAGATGTTGATTTTAAATAGCATTGAGATGTTGTGTTTTATTTTTCATTTGTTTTAATTTAATAATGTCATTTATAAAGATTTTTGCCTTAACCACTTTTGTTTAGCACATTATGGAACCCTTGACATTGTTTATTATAGTCTTTTTTTTTAAATAGTCAAGATAATTTGAAAATTGAAGTTTGTTGCGTAAATAATTGCCTATGAATATGAAACCCAGTGGTTCACATCCCCATTCAAGTCAATGGCAAAAATGTGAAATGTGTTACTATTCAGGTAAACAGAACTGTTAATTTAACAGAATAGGCTACTATTGAAATAAGTACTGTAATATAATTAAGTACTAGTATCTACTTAATAGGTATTAGTATGGAATGAACAAGTAGTATCTCGTAAATAAGTGAAATGATCACTGCTACTTGTACTGCTACTACAAAAAATGATTACTGCTACTTGTTCAAACTACCTGTTTAAAATTTAGAATGAGTTCTTGTGGTCAATTTATTTGTTTTATGTTCAGTCCACTTAAATTTGTAAACAATTAAGTTAACTTAAGCGTTTTGTGTTGGGACAACATGAAGGAATTGTGTTGGTCCAACTACTTGGTTTGGGGATTTGTGGTTTGCATGCTTTACATGGGATTGAATTAAGAGAGGGAAATGTTGACAATAAAAGTACATCTTAGGTGTTTAAAGTTAATAGAAAGACTTGGTAGAGTTTAATCTTCAATATAGTTTGATAATTTAGAAGATTTTCATGTAATGCTTTGAGTTTTTAGATTACTACTTTGCAGAAGCAGCCATGCTTTGGGTGTTCGCAGCTTCAGAATTAGAATCAGAATCAGAAAGAGCTTTATTGCCAGGTATGTTCACACATACGAGGAATTTGTTTTGGTGACAGAGCTTCTACAGTGCAACAGGATAACAGAGACAGGACAAAAAACAGATAATAAATATATTTTACAAAAATTGAAGTAAGTAGTGAATGCACATATACAAGTTGACAAGTGTATGTACGTGTTTATTACTATATACAACGTTATATGTGCAGCTGTTATGTGCAAATTGGCATGTAAAGTGTGTTGTTAAGTGATGTTTTATAAACAAATTTCGGGAGGAGCACGCGCAGAAGTTTCAGTATCAAATACGTCATTGACAATTATTCCATTATCCAATCAGTTCTTGACCAAACCCCTATATATACCAAAGCTGTTTTACCTGCAGCATCTTACGACTTTAGCATCCCTCCACCACCCCGTCACCTCACCTCTTAAGCATTACAATCCCGGGGGGAGCGTTCTGGGGCCAGGCTAGATACTTCGCTCGAATCCCTATTCCTCTCTGTTTCCTGATAAGAGGAATAACTCGAGTTTGGGTGTCTTCCCCGAGCTCAGAGCCCTCTCCCCGGACAGCATGCCAAATATGCTTTATTCTGAAACTATTGTAAGTGTGAACTCGTGAAATAAGTGTATATGTGTATAAAAGTGCACAGTAGTGATGTTGGTTCCACAATTATTATCATCAAGTGTTCATGAGATGGATTGCCTGAGGGAAGAAACTGTTTCTGTGTCGGGCTGTTCTGGTGCGCAGTGCTCTGTAGCGTCGACCAGAAGGTAAAAGTTTAAAGAGGCAGTGTGCTGGGTGTGAGGGGTCCAGAGTGATTTTGGCAGCTCTTCTGCTCGCTCTGGATAAGTACAGTTCTTGGGGAGTAGGAAGGGTTGTACCAGTGATTCGCTCAGCAGTCCGAACTATTCGACGTAGTCTTTGGAGATCGTATTTAGTAGCTGAGCTGAACCAGACAGTTATTGATGTGCTGATGACTGATTAGATGACTGATTCAATCAACTGTACAGTATATGTAACTCACGAAATATGCTTAAAAATAGCTCTTTTAGATCATTTAGGATAACTTCAAATAAAACTAAGACACTTTGAAATGTACGACACATAATAGACATTCATGCTATTATTAGACCTTTTAAGTTAAATTAAATAAAAATGCTAATGTATTTAAACTTTTATTTGATAAAATCATGTTGGACCAACTCAATTGCATTTAACTGTCAAATAGTTTTTTTTAGTTGGTGCTAAACAATTTTATTGGATGGAAATCCTGCCCTCAATTAAATTAAGTTCATCCAATGAGTTATTTTATAGAGTGTACTAGTGTTTAATGGGTGATAGTAGCTAAGAAATAAAAACTAGTGGCTAATAATAAAGGATTGTATTTAAAAAGGTAAGGGTGCTTAATGAATAAGCACTAATAGCTATTGAATATGTATTAATGCTCTATTTAATATAAATAAAAAAAATATATTGAAAAAATATATTAGGAAAAAAAGCCATCAAATGTCAAAAATATAAAAATAAAATACGGAGACACCTCATTGATTAAAACTGTTTATTGATCAATTTGCATACCTGTTAAAATTTTACTTTAAAATATGTGTATGTAAACGTTTTATTTATATCTGTTCATGCTGTATTTGTACTTATATATTTTTCTTTTATATAAATTTGCAAAAATGGCTGCTTTTTAAAAGTTCTAATTAAAAATAAGGATTGTATTGTTTAAAAAGGCTATGAATACTCATTAATAACTAATATTTTCCAAAAAATATATATATCAAATGTCAAAAGTATAAAAATAAAATACGGAGACATCAAACTGATTCAAAACTGTTTACTGATTCATTTGCATAATTAAAATTCATTTTATTATTTGTACGTTAATATATGTGTGTAAACATTTTATTCATAACTGTTCATGTTGTATTTTACTTATATTTAACTTTTTATAAATTTTTAAAAATGGCTGCTTTTTGAAAGTTTAAGTATTGTATTGTTTAAAACGGTACAAGTCGGCTACCTAATGAATAAGCACTAGTTGCTAATGATTAAGTTACTAACATTCATTCATTCATTTTCCTTCGGCTTAGTCCTTTTAATCATCATGGGTTGCCACAGGGGAATGAACCGCCAGCTTATCCAGCAAATGTTTTACGCAGAGGATGCCCTTCCAGCTGCAACCTAGTACTGGGAAACATCCATACATACTCATTCACACACTCTGAGGAAACCCACACCAACTTGGGAAGAGAAAACGCCAACTGACCCAGCCGGGGATCGAACCAGCGACTACTAACACTTAATAGAAAATAAATGACTGTTTGTAGATTAAATATTAAAACGGCTTGCCATATAATTACTTTTAATAGATATAAGCATTTATTTTCGTTGACTTTCTTACCGTCCTCACAAAAATATCCTCACTAGATGGTGACCGTGAGTCACACATGAACTCCCCTCTAGCTGCGCTAGGCGCGTCTAACACTAGAAGGACTTGAAAATGAACCAATAAGAAATCAGTTCTAGAGGCGGGACAAATTCTGATTGGTCAGTGGCCCTTCTATATAAAAACCCAGGAGCGGAAATTGAAAGGCGCCATTTGCTCTTTGGACGGCGCAGGGGGAGCTCGAGCATAAGCTGCCGAATAACAATAAAACGGGGCGAAAACGCAGGATTTCGCACCGCAAAGCGTGCGCGATACATCCGGATGGAGGCGGCCATCAACCCGTCTTTTGACAGGTAGTATTGTCGATCTTTCGGAGCCTATAAACTAATCCTGTGTGTGTGTTTATAATCACAAAGGGTGAAGTAAATGGAAGCAAGCGTTTGTTTACAAGTGCATACTCCGCCTTTTGATAGCAACGCAACTCACAGTGGATGTTAAAACGGCTTTGCTCCTTTTTAGACGACTTCCAGAGATTAAAACAGCAGCCTGCAGCGAGCATCACCAGTGTGTTATGGGTCTGTACTGCATCATTTCCCTCCGCCATCTTCAGCATTTAAAGGGCTTGACTGTACCTCACACATTCACCATGGTAACAGTTCATGATAAAATATGATTTACTGACAGGAATTAAACTAAGGTTAATGATAACTCGGTGTTTAAATCGACGGAGTGTCTATTTTGGCTTAGAAGTGTGACAAGTGTAGCAAAACACTGTTTACATCGTGTAGCTGTCAGACGTTAACGTTATGTCAGTGTGCTGGATGTATGTGTGTGTGTGAGTGTGAATGCAGTAAATTGCATAAGTGTGTAAATGAATGAAGTGTGTGTGTGTGCTGGATGATTCATGTGTTCTCTGGCTGCTGCTCATTGGCTATAAACGCACTGAATGCTTGTTTACAAACAGAATAGGCGGGACAGACTCCATGACATGTAGCGTTATCTGTTACAGTGTGATTTACAGTATGGTCATAATTAGCTGTTCCGCTTATGCACCACAGTTTCTCGAATGCGATGAGATGTGTGTCGAATTGTGTCAGTGATTATTTAATCCATTTTCTTTATTGTGTTTATTTGTGTTTTAATGGAAGAAACTTGACTCTAGAATGGTAAATGATGTTTTTTTTCTGGATGAAATGTTTATGAAGTTGGTTTATTGTTTAAAAGTATGGGAGAAATTCCATGCAAATGTCAACCTTTTCACCAAAATACCGAAACTGTTTCTACGTTTTTTTGTGTAAGCAAGTATTTTACAGTACTTTAGAAATACTCAAAAATGTCTCTGTCAATGTTTTTAAACAATTTTTGGGTATTTACCAAAGTCACACGACTGGTAATTTTACATCGGTCACATCTATAACGAAGCTTTTACCCTCAGAAATGCAAATATATTAAATAAAATAAAATCAATCATGTTTTTTCTATAGTGAGCCAACGTTTATCCGTTAGATAAGCATTGTTTTTTTAGGTTGTGCAGTTTAATTCACAAAAAAGTATGTTGTTTATTGCAAACTCGAATGTTTTTTTGATAAAACCTATAATGCATGTTTATTTTCCTCCTTTAAAGTTCAAAACATGTTTACAGATCGATATTTTTCTGATTCCACAACTCTGTGGTTAGTCTTAGTGGTTAATGATTAAGTTACTAACATTCATTCATTCATTTTCCTTCGGCTTAGTCCTTTTATTCATCATGGGTTGCCACAGGGGAATGAACCGCCAACTTATCCAGCAAATGTTTTACGCAGAGGATGCTCTTCCAGCTGCAACCTAGTACAGGGAAACATCCATACATACTCATTCACACACTCTGAGGAAACCCACACCAACTTGAGGAGAACATGCAAACTCCACAGAAACGCCAACTGACTCAGCCGGGACTCGAACCAGCGACTACTGACACTTAATGGAAAATAAATGACTGTTTGTAGATTAAATATTAAAACGGCTTGCCATATAATTACATTTAATAGATATAGGCATTTATTTTCGTTGACTTTCTTACCGTCCTCACAAAAATATCCTCACTAGATGGTGACCGTGAGTCACACATGAACTCCCCTCTAGTTGTTCCGGAAAATGTAAACGGATGTTTCAAATTAATGTTAACATATATTTTCTATGTGAATTTATGTTTTGAGCTTTTACTGAAAATGTCACATCTATAACGCTGGAATTGCTCATGGAGGGCCAGAAGTGCCAGTTAGAAATAAAATGAAGAATCAAATGATCAATTTAATCATTGAAGCATACAAATGTATAAAAATAAATCACTGTTTATATGAACAAATAATGGATTAATAAATAGACATTTAAACGATAACATGGACATTATTAAAGCAATGAAACAATGCATTTAAAATAGTTTTTAAATGGATAAATAAATAGACAATTGTATATAATTCTTGTTTTTAAACACTGATTAATTAAACAGTTAAAAAGTATATTAATAAATTATTTTAAATGTATTTGAATGCACATTTTAAATAAATAAATAAGGAGAAAACAAGACCTTTTTACGTTTATGAGAAAATTTAAGTTGTATGTGTGTGTGTAGATGTGCGTTAGTATGCTTGAATAAAATGCAATTTTTGTTTAATTCTGTGAATGGCTTCCATATTTAAAATGCAATTATTGTCATTTAGAGCATTTTTTGGTGATATAAAATAACAGAAAACGTGCTATGTTGTTACACATTTTTATATAAACTTTCTGAAATGGAAAAATAATAGTTTAACTGGCAATTAGTTTATTGTTGTTATTATTTTTAAAACAAGCAATTTTTTATGGATCATTAAAAGAGGCAGCAAATTAAAATTCAGCTTTTATTTCTCAAAAATACAAAGACATATTAAAATAGAAAATAATAATTCATTATGTCACTGTTGAACCTTTGCCCCATTTTAGGTGTCTGGATCAAATAAAATGTAAACTTTTCATTTTTTTATAAAATTTTTTTATTTCAAAATACATAAAATAAAAAAATGTGTAAAAAAAAAAAAGACCAAAATGTCAAAGTCAGCTTTATTGTCAATTCAACCACATGTACAGGACATACAAAGAATCAAAACTGCATGACTCTCAGATCCTAGGTACCTAACAAATAATATTAGTACAAAAAGTAGAATTTTTAAAAGAAATTACAATAAATACAATTACACGTATATTCATTCATTCATTTTCTTTTCAGCTTAGTCCCTTTATTAATGAACCGGCAACTTATCCAGCATTTTTTTTACGCAGCGGATGCCCTTCCAGCCGCAACCCATCACTGGGAAACAACCATACATTCTCATACACTACGGACAATTTAGTCTACCCAATTGACCGGCACCGCATGTCTTTGGACTTGTGGTGGAAACCAGAGCACCCAGAGGAAACCCACGTCAACACGGGGAGAACATGCAAACTCCACACAGAAATGGCAACTGACCCAGCTGAGGCTCGAAGCAGTAACCTTTTTCCTGTGAGGCGACAGCGCTACACACTGCGTCACCGTGATGCCCCAAAGAGCAAACCTTCATAGAAAAATAAGTCCAGTATTATAGAATGAAACCAAAGATTCAAACCCGTTGAGGCGCTAACATTCACCGCTGTCACAAAAGTTTCACAAAGCTTTTTTAGCTTTTGTGTTGATAATGTTGGCATCCAGCGTAATGTTCTTTATCCTGCAGTCACCGATCCACAAAGCCAAAGCAGACTCCATCCTTAAGGGGGTCGCACACCGGTTGCACCGCGCACATGACAGTTGGAAGTAACACACACCAGATGCGCACATTTGCGTGTTTTTTAAAATTACATTAATTAGATGGCACCCTGTGGTGCGGCAGAAATATGAACAGTGTCCTGAGTCATAGCCAGTGTGCGTACCCTGTTATAAACCTGTGTTTTTAAAATGCATGGTGCTGCATGGCACTTCATGGCGCAGCACATCCAATGTGCCCCCCCCCCCCCCCCCCTTGCAATGGTCTTGCTGCAGACAGTTACAACCCTTTTTCCATCCTTGTTGGAACTCACACTGCTAGTGATTGAAGATTCATGTTAATTTGACAAGCTGAACACAGTCTGAACTGTACAGGACACACAGAGGAGATTGATTGGCAATGGTCTACAGCCAATCAGGACGCAGAACACAATGCACTGTAAAAAATTCAATCTCAAATTGCACTAAAAAAATCTGCGAGGCTGTGAAAAGTGACCTGCATTAAAGCGAGGGACCACTGTACAATCGTACATACAGTCATCTAGGTGTGTTTTTTATATAGATTTTTCATCAAAATTTTAAACATGATAGTATTGTGATAACAGTACATCATATTTTACTAGTTATTTTGCAAGATACTAGTATTTTTCATATTAAAATGTAACTTAAAGGCTTAACTAGGGTATTTAGGTTAACTTGGCAAGCTATATTAATAACAATTGGGCTAACTTGTGGCCAAATTAAGCCTCAAAATGAACCCCAGAGTGGATGAAAACATTCCCGACAGCACACAATGGTTAATAAATCCATTAACTAACATTAAAGCATTATCTTATGTATTTGCACATACTTTGGTGAATAAAGCTGAATAAATTCTGCATGTAATAATATATGTAATTTAACTTTAGTGTTTTTCTGCAGCTCTGTGGGAGTGGGTCTGTCTGTCATGGCCGTGATGGAGCAGAATTCAGGCAAGCGTATCCGCAAACCTTCGCTGCTCTACGAGGGCTTCGAGAGTCCATCTCTGCCTCACGCTCCACCACCCGGACCTCCTCCACCCCTGCAGCCCCCCATCAGAGACCCCAGCAGACAGGGACGCGCCACCAACCAGCTGCAGTTCCTCCACAAGGTCCTGGTGAAAGCTCTGTGGCGCCATCATTTCGCCTGGCCCTTCCATGAGCCTGTGGACACAACTCGACTCAACTTACCTGTGAGTGCAACGTTTGCTTTACATTTGCATTGAGTCATTTAGCACAGTGTTTCTCAACCACGACCACCAGCTCTGCACATTGTCCATGTCTCCTTAACCAAACACACCTGATTCAGATCATCATTAGCATTAGCAGAGACTGAAAGACCTGGGCTGCGTCCGAAATTGCCTACCACTCTAGTATGTACCACATTCGAATGGGAATTTACCACACGACTGTTAGAAAAGTATGTTATATACAGTATGAATGGAATTCAGACCTACTACATCCACCATTTGTCATTATCACAAGATCTACCCCCTGCCAGTTGCGTCGCTTCACTCCCATTCACGAATTCTCTCACATGGCATTATGGGATAGCATAGCTGGATAGATAGATAGATAGATAGCATCACTGGAAGTAGTAGGTCATCCGGGTACTTTTCGCACACCAATTTTCCAATACTATGAATTCAGACGTACTACTTGGCTCGTCTGTTTTTTTAATGTACTGTATAGTATTGAAGTATGCGATTTCGGATATATCGCTGTAATGGGTGTGACAGACAAAGAAGACGTCAACAAAACATGCAATGTTGGTGGTCCTGCAGGAACGTGGTTGAGAAACATTGATATAGCAGACGCTTTTGTCCAAAGCGACTTACAAGGCATTCAGCGATTCTACAAGAAGAGGTAATTCACACAACAAGTGCTAATTTTACGAAGGAACTGTTATTGCTCAGAGAATTAAGTGCTGGAGTTAGGGTTTTAATAGAGAGATGAGTGTTTTAACGGGTGGTTTGTCAAGCCCACTAAAATGTGGGAAGCACACTCCATAAATGCACAATGTTTTATTTTGTTTAGAGACTGGGATTGTAAGAAAGTGTCTGGTGCAAAATTGCTGCGCATGTCGGTTAAAGTGTCAGAGAGATAAAAAGTGTGTTTTCTACATGTTGTTTGTCATCTCCTGTGTGAAGCACACAATGATTTATTAAGTAATTTTAAAGTTCTTTACTTTTATTTTTAGTAGTCATCAAAGTAGTCGTCGTCGTTGTAGTAGTCATCAAAGTAGTCGTCGTCGTCGTTGTAGTAGTCGTCGTAGTAGTAGTAGTCATCAAAGTAGTTGTTGTCGTTGTAGTAGTCATCGTAGTTGTAGTAGTCATCAAAGTAGTCGTCGTCGTCGTTGTAGTAGTCGTCGTCGTTGTAGTAGTCATCAAAGTAGTTGTTGTCGTTGTAGTAGTCGTCGTAGCAGTAGTAGTCATCAAAGTAGTCATCGTCGTTGTAGTAGTCGTCGTCGTAGTAGTAGTCATCAAAGTAGTCGTCATCGTTGTAGTAGTCGTCGTAGTAGTAGTAGTCATCAAAGTAGTCATTGTCGTTGTAGTAGTCCTCGTAGTAGTAGTAGTCATCAAAGTAGTCGTTATCATTGTAGTAGTCGTCGTAGTAGTAGTAGTCATCAAAGTAGTCGTCGTAGTAGTAGTAGTCATCGTCGTAATAGTAGTCATCAAAGTAGTCATTGTCGTTGTAGTAGTCCTCGTAGTAGTAGTAGTCATCAAAGTAGTCGTTATCATTGTAGTAGTCCTCGTAGTAGTAGTAGTCATCAAAGTAGTCGTCATCGTTGTAGTAGTCGTCGTAGTAGTAGTAGTCATCAAAGTAGTCATCGTAGTAATCGTCAAAGTAGTCATCATGGTTGTAGTAGTCGTCGTAGTAATAGTAGTAGTCATCAAAGTAGTCGTCGTAGTAGTAGTAGTCATCGTCGTAATAGTAGTCATCAAAGTAGTCATTGTCGTTGTAGTAGTCCTCGTAGTAGTAGTAGTCATCAAAGTAGTCGTTATCATTGTAGTAGTCCTCGTAGTAGTAGTAGTCATCAAAGTAGTCGTCATCGTTGTAGTAGTCGTCGTAGTAGTAGTAGTCATCAAAGTAGTCATCGTAGTAATCGTCAAAGTAGTCATCATGGTTGTAGTAGTCGTCGTAGTAGTAGTAGTAGTCATCAAAGTAGTCGTCGTAGTAGTAGTAGTCATCGTCGTAATAGTAGTCATCAAAGTAGTCGTCATCGTTGTAGTAGTCGTCATCATTGTAGTATGTATGTTGTTTGTCAAACCCACTAACCTGTGTGAAGCACACTCAAATGGTTTAACTCATTTTAAAGTCAAAGTAGTCATTGTAATAGTATTATTATTATTATTAGTAGTAGTAGTAGTAGTAGTTGTAGTAGTAGTAGTAGTATGTATGTTGTTTGTCAAGCCCATAAACGTGTGAAGCACACTCAGGGCTCTATTTTAATGATCTAGGCGCAGTTAAAGTGCAGGACACAAAAGCATTAGGGCATGTCCAAATCCACTTTTGCTATTTTAAGGACGGAAAAATTTGCTTGTTTTTAATAAAACAAATATAAATATAATAAATAATACTAATGATAATAATAACATTATACAAAAGCAGGTTGTCGTGAATAAACTGAAAAAAGCTGACGCGTTCTGCGCTGGACTTTACACCTGCTTTCAGCCAGTCTATTGAGCAGTCTATTTCAGTTCCTCGAAATAGCAACGCGCCAACAATGCGCCTTAATGAACACCCATGAGTCCACAAAGTGGCACAAATGGATTTGCTATTTAAACAAGGCCCTCAATGGTTTATAAACTCATTTTGAAGTTCCTTGTTTTTTTTAAGTCGTCATCATCATTGTGGTAGTTGTCATAGTAGTCGTCAAAGTCGTAGTAATAGTAGTATGTTGTTTGTCAAGCCCACTAACCCATGTGAAGCACACTTAATGGTTTATTAGCTAATTTTAAAGTTCTTTGCTTTTATTTTTAGTCGTCATATTAGTAGTCTTTGTCATAGTAGTAGTCATCAAAGTAGTCGTTGTAATAGTAGTAGTAGTAGTATGCATGTTGTTTGTCAAGCCCATAAACCTGTTTGAAGCACACACAATGGTTTATTAACTCATTTTGAAGTTCTTTGTTTTTATTTTTAGTCGTTGTAGTAGTCGTTGTTGTAGTAGTAGCCGTAGTAGTCGTTTTTTATGATATTAGACAACGATTTTTAGCTGTAGAGACATTAAAGGAGTTATTTCTAAGTGTTTTTTTATGGGTTTTTTTAAAAGGTATTTTTATGTAAAGTCAGTCTTATTTTATGTGTTATTTTTGTTCATTTTATTTTATTGTTTTAAGCCTTTTTTATTGAAAAGTATTATTTATAAAATGCTTGTAAGTTTGATTTGGTTACAATAATAACTAATTGATCCATTTTTGACTAAATAAATACATAAAATGTGTTTTATACAATTTCAGAAAATATAATTGTGTAAGTTTTATATGACAAAAATATCCTGTGAAATTGTAAACGTTTCGTTTTTTTAATCATATAACAACAAATAGATGTTTGATTTTAAAAATGTCTTTAATAATACAACTTTTAAAAACATATTTTGTTTAATAATATTTCATAGTAACATTTTGACTAAAAAATAAATGTGTTTGAAAAAAATGCTTAATATAAACTAAATATATAAACTAAATATATAAATATAATATGCCTAATCCCTAAAAGTGATTAGCTAAAAATATGTTTAAAAAAATGTCTATTACATATTAATAAGGCTTTGAAACTGACATGAAGGAAGTTCATCACAAGCAGCAGTGTTAGATAGATCTCGTTTTCATATTTACAGTAATCCAACCATTCTGTTGTGACGGAGCAGCTCGTATTACCAATAGTCTGACAGCATGTCTACGAGCTTTGACCTTCTCCATACACACACACACACACACACACACACACACACACACACACGCACACACACACACACACACACACACACACACACACACACCAGCTGTATGATCTCCACTCCTTCTATTTCCTTGTGTTTTCAGGACTATCATAAGATCATTAAGCAGCCGATGGACATGGGCACAATCAAGAAGAGACTGGAAAATAACTACTACCGCGGCGCCAGCGAATGCTTGCAGGACTTCAACACCATGTTCACCAACTGCTACATCTACAACAAGGTGTGTGTTGCTATGGAAACAGCGGTTGTTAGGTGTTACTTGAAGGCTGGAGTAGAAACATAGTCATTATATGTAATTGCTGTATTATTAACTAGCATAGTGCACTGCATGAGGTATATAAAAGTGATTCATACGGCTAAAGGTGATCATCTGAAGGCCATGCTTATTTAAAATGCTACTTTTTACGTGGTTTCTAGGCATGCTTGAATGTTTAACAGATTCAAGAACCATGCATGCATTTATTAGGAGAGTTCATTTGCAAAAGACACTGGTTTTAGTATTTTTCAGAAATCAAATATTTATTTGCAACTTCAATATTCAATGTATAATCATGATATCTGAAAATCATTTAAAAAATCCAGGTTAAGTCATTTCCATATCATGTTTTTGCAATTGTATTCTATAATACACAACATAAAAACATGATGAATGCGCATGTAGGACGTTTTCGCCCACGAGTTGAAAAAAATCAAAACGTTTCAGAGTGCCGCGAGTGAACCATGAGTCATGTGACAGGAACCAACCAGGGGTGCGTTTCCGAAAACCATGGTTGGCCAACTAAAGTCGCAAGTTGCATTGTTACAAACATAATCTGTTGATTTTGCTGTTTCCCAAATCCACCGTTCCAACAAACTTTTGCAAACTGTTTCACAAACTTGTATGCTTGCGACTACACCTCTGGAGCTGTAGTTAGAAACATAGTTCCTGGCTGTGTTCCCACTTATCCCCCCTATGCCCTATTCATTTAGACTATTCTAACATTCAGACTTTAAAAAAAAAAAAAGTCATCTCTCTTAGGTGTAATTTGTATTTTTACAGTTCAGTTTTAGCAATCTTAATGTTTACAATTGAGCTCCCTTCATAGTGCACTTTGAAAACCCTGATGTCATTTTGAACAGAGCCGTGGCTCATGATGAAAGCTATAGGTGATCTATTATTTAAAAGCGGAATTTGTTACGTCTCCAAAGCTTGTGAAAACAAAAAACACAGCATCAGTTAATGCTTTTAATTCATAGTAGGTTATTTGTTAAGTGTCTGTACTGTATATGACACAGGCCTGTTGGTTAGAACTTTCTGCAGTGGTTTGCATGTGTCAAATTGTAAAAGTAGACATTAAAAAAATAAATAAAAATTATCCTACTTAAAGGGCCACGAAACCCCCCTGTTTCAGCAGGGTGTCTTCACACCTCTAGTTTGGAAAGTCAGGAAAGTGGGTGTGTCCAGCTCTGTTTAGGGGGAGAGTAGGGAAGGTGCATAAAAATTTGCATAAAAATGGGAGTTTCGATTTGGGCACGCTGATTTTCACAGAGGCAAAACAAACACAGACGCAGGGCAGAAAGACATTGACTGTGTTTACATGAACATCATTAATTTAATCATTTGACAAATTGTTAAATGGTGGACTTTAACTGCAGTTTGGCACTTTCATTCAGGAATTTCATTCATGCCCCTCATGACAAACGAGATATTTGATTCGAGGAATTGCTGGAGGCGTGTGAGAATGAGAGAAATGAACTAACTTTGCCATCTAAATAAACAAACAAAGAACACTGATCGCTTACTTACCAAATCTGTAGAGACAGGACAATCAACACCAACTGGAGCTGCGTCTTTATTAAAAGGAGACGAGCAGCAATTTTGGATTTCACCATTTCCAGATGCGAAAAGCTCTCGGGTAAAAAATGTTCCTTAGACACGTATTTCTGTCGAGCATCGCGTGCACTGTAATCCACACATGAGTCCAGCTGCGCTCTCATAGCGGGAAATGAAAACAAAACCTTCAATGCAGCAAACTATAAAAGCAACACTGACGACCCGTATCTCCAAGCAATTCATGTTCTTCCACTTGTTTTGGCAACAAAATGTGGCGTCTCTCTGCCATCTGAACACTGTACCGGTACAAACAGTCTTCGAAGCTATTATGCATATTAATGAAGTTTCATCACATTCACAATAGAGCACGCTGATTGGTTTGAACCAAGTCTTTCTCATGAATTAATGCTGCACACTCAGAGACGTCACAATATACTCTCAGGTAGAGACATCCACTCTCAACGCTGGATTACACACAAGGATCTCATCGGCGTGACACAGCTTCAAAAATTTGTTTCAAACCGAAAGAACGAATTTGCTTAAAATAACGCAAAAACAACCAATTTTCACTTTTTTGTAAAGTATATGTGTCCTAATGGTGTTTTTAGCAGCGTGGGACACATATATGACTGTCAACAGCTCAGAAAATGTGTTTTGGTGTTTTGTGACCCTTTAATAATAATAATCATTATTATTATTATTATTATTATTATTATTATTATTATTATTATTATTATTATTATTATCATTATTATTATCATTATGATTATTATTAAAGTAGGCTTGTTTCATTTCCTAATAAATAATAAATATTACATTTCATTTCTTAATAAATCGCCTCATTATTTATTTATTTATATGATTTATATATGATATTTAAATGCGTGTTAGCTTTTGTAAGTGATTTTATGTTTTAGAGTAGAGTATTTAATGTTCTCAATAACATTAGTAAAGGAAACACAGGCCCTGTATTTGCCATTTACATATATTTCAATTAATATGGAAAACGAGTGCATGTTTTTACCAAAACTAATATTGTATTTTTTTTTAAATGAGTGTGCTTGTAAAATAATATAATTTGCACATAAATTATGGGGTTCTTCTCTAAAGAAGTTGTTACTGCCTCGTTTAGAGCATCATTTTGGGCATTTTGCATTATAACTAACGTGTTTCAAACGATGGATCTGCGACAGAGAAACTATCGGTTTTGGGAAACACTCGTCACTACTATGATAGTTCAGCCATGAGTTACGTTGTTGTTTGGGAAAGGCACCCCAGGCAGCTTTACGCTATGTATGGAATTACACAGTAATAAAGATAGACTAATTACCTCAGATTAACGATTTGACAAATCCAGATACAGATCCTCTCTCAGTGATGATCATTACATGGCATGTCCAAATCACATTCAAGTTTTTAAACTTTAGAGTTTTTACGAATGTTTATTAAATAGCTTCACAGGATGTTTTTTTGTTTGTTTTTTAAACAAATTAACTGTATTGATCTGGCCCATTAACACCGCCCCAGAGTCTAATATGGCCTCTTGGAAAAATTAATCACCCACCACTGCTATAAGCAATTATAACGTTATGAGATATCATAATTTCAAATAGTTTATTTGCAAAAACAGATCTCAAAATTTTTTTGTATTTTTCGAAAAAAATTTTTTAATTTTTTTTGCAATTGTACACTTTAATAGATAATGTTAAAACATGATTTCTGAAAATTATGTTTAAAAAACCTCTATATTTAATAATGCCCATAAATCATCTTTTTGCATTTGTACACAACACAAAATACACAACAGAAAAACATGATTACTGTAAATTATTATGTTTTTTGTGTTTTTGCAATTAAATCTTTGTATATTCCCATTTAAGTTTGGTATCGGTTTGTTGTTTTAATAAATTAAGTTGATTAAATGTTTTTCTTAAATGATAGTTAAATTATAAATGGTAATAAAAGCAATTATAATGTTATGAAATATCATAATTTCAAATAAAGAGTTATTTAGCAAAAACCGATATCCACCATTTAAGTATTTTTCAGAATTGACATTTTATTGCAATTGTACTTCAATACTCAATGTAAAAGCATGATTACTGAAAACTGTTATTTTAAACTCCAGATTTAATAATATACTAATAGTTTAATAAATTGTACTCTATAAAACACAACATTACGAACGTGATTTCTGAAAACGACTAAAAACTGAGATACGTTTTTGCAAATAAACTCTTCTTATATTTCCACTAAGTTTGATGTCAGTTTTTTTAAAAATACATCGTTGATTTAAAAATTGATTGAAAAGTTGATTAAAAGTTGGTTAAAAACGATAGGAAAATAAATTATAATGTTATGAAATATCATCATTTCAAACAAATAGCTTTTCTTTTGTTTTTATACTGAATAATCATGGTTTCAACAATGTATTTCTGCAGTTTTCAACATAAATGATGATTAAAAATGCCTTTTGCAAATCAAAAATCTGCAAAGAATGAAGTAATGATTATGTAAATTTGACATTACATCACAGGAAAAAAATGACATGCATGTATTAAAGTGGAGTTATTTTTACAAAAAAAGATGCACTGTTTTCAGTATTTTTCAGATATCAGGTTTTTGCAATTGTTCGCTTCAATACTTCAATAAAAAAATGTTAAACTACAAATAATTTCAACGTATTTTTTTGCATTTCTGAAAACTGAAAACTACTAAAAACTGATATCTGTTTTTGTTAAACAAAATCTTTCCATTTTCCACAAATTTTGATATGTTTTTCTAATACATACAGTTGATTAAAACATTCTTTAAGATGATAGTAAAAGCTATAATAATGTTATAAAATATCATTTAAAACAAATACTTAATTTCCAAAAAAAAAAGCTATTCCCTGTGTTTGGTATTTTTCGTTTGGTATTTGTTTTTTTTTCAGTACTTTTAATACTCAATGTAATCATGATTTCTAAAAACCACTTTAAAAAAAGCAGTTGTACTCTATAAAACAAAACAAAATCATGATTTCTGAAAACTACTAAAAACTGAGATAAGTTTTTGCAAATAAACTCTTCATATATTTCCATAAGTTTAGGTTGGTTTGTTTTTTAATACATCTACTTGATTAAGACATTCTTTAAAAATTATAGTAAGATAAAAAATGACAGTAAAAGCTATTATAATCTTATGAAACATCATAATTTCATATAGATCATTTACAAAAACAGATATCCAAATTTAGTATTTTTCAGAAATTACTTTTTGCAATTGTACTTCAATACTCAATGTAAAAATGTGATTTCTGAAAAAAACCTCCAGATTTAATAATGTCTATAAATCATGTTTTTTGCAATTGTACTCTATAATACACAACATAAAAACATGATTTCTATAAATGAATAAAAACTGAGACTTGTTTTTTCAAATAAAATCTTCACAGATTTTCTCTGGTTCACACTGTGCTATTTTTATTTTTTTATTATTAATTAAAAAAAAAATCCTGAACGACTGTAGCATGTCAGACTGCACGAACATGGCTCTCATGTCACACTGTAAGATCTCAGCAGTCATAATGTCAAACTGAACGACAATGAAGATGCACCAAACACAACTGCCCTAGAGTTTGATGTCATCCACCCGCAACACTTTCGCTATCGTGCGTTATAAAAATGACTCCTCACAGCAAATGTAAACAATCTGTAGCGGCAATCTTATACACAGCACGCCTCAATAATAAAACCAGCAAGGGAATTTTTTTTTTTGACATTTCCCCGCGGTCATTTGAATTGTTGCATGGATTGCTTCATTAGATTAGGTGCTCCTATTGGCGTCCTATTGACGCTCATCACAGCTCTTGTCACACTCCAGGAAAGTGTTTGAAATCTTCTGACTCTGCCAGAACTCCATCAGAGGGAAAATCTGATCGCAACAGACTTTAATCGACTGTCTGTGAGCATGTCAAACCAACGATCAAAGACCACAGATTTTAGCCAAGGATTTCAGGAATTTTAGGATTTCCCAAATTTATCTCAGATGACAAAACCGTTGCTGAAATCTCACAGTATGAGCAGGGCTTTTAGTTGGATATTTTTAATACATCAAGTTGATTAAAACATTTTGTTTTAATTGATAATAAAATAACAAATGAGAGTAAAAACAATTATAATGTTATGAAATATCATAATTTCAATATAGTAACTTTTTTGCAATTGTACTCTTTATTACATAACATAAAAACACAATTTAAACACAAAAATAAATTAATAAATAAATAAAATCTTCCTATATTTCCGCTAAGTTAGTTTCTTTTGATACATTAAATCAATTGTTTAATTTATTTAATGAATGTTTTATAGTTAACTTTAAAATGATAGGAAAAGGATAGGAAAAGCAATTATAATGTCATGAAATATTTTGTTAATACAAAATCTTGCTTTCAACACACAATATATTGCATCGGTTTTTAACAGTAATGATAAAAAATGCCTGTTAAACCGTAAATAAAGAAAACTCTGCAAGTAATGATTATATAAATTAAGCATTGCATCACAGGAAGAAATTTACAGTCTCAAATATTAATCAGTTATTTTGAATTATAATAATTTTACGCAAGATTACAGTTTTTACTGCTATTAATTAAAAAATAAATAAATAAAAATCACCCTTAGTGAGCATAAGAGACTTAATTTAGCATTCATTCATTTTCCTTTTTCCTTACTCCCTTTATTAATCAGGGGTCACCAAAGCGGAATGAACTGCCAACTATTCCAGCATATGTTTTACACAGCAGATGCCCTTCCAGCTGCAACCCATCACTGGGAAACACTCATACATACTCATTCACACACACTCTCATACACTACGGCCAATTTAGCTTATTCAATTCACCTATAGTGCATGTGTGTGGACTCTGAGGGAAACATGAGCACGTGGAGGAAACCCACGCTAACATGAGGAGAACATGCAAACTCCACACATAAATGCCAACTGGCCCAGCCGGGAATCGAACCAGCTCCCTTCTTGCTGTGAGGCGACAGTGCTAACCACTGAGCCACTGCTCCTGTTTTCTTTTAACATCAGACTATATTTTCTGTATATATCCATCCAGCGACTAATAGTGCTGTTGAAATGCGCTACAGAAATGTAGAACTTGAATTGTTTTTCAGCCTACAGATGACATTGTGTTGATGGCACAGTCTCTGGAGAAGGTCTTCTTACAGAAGGTCGCCCAAATGCCTCAGGACGAGATCGAGTTGCCCCCTCCTACACCGAGAGGAAGAGGAAATAAAAGCGTCAAATCACGGAAAAACAGAGGTGAGTTATTCATCATATTTTGCAACTTATTAGTCATTAGATTATTGAAATATGATTTTTTTTATTCAATGTTTGACATAATCTCAACTGAAATATAAAAAAGAGGGCGGGACATAGATTAACTCCTCCCCTTTAAAAACAACCAATAGCATTTCCTTTTATCACAGCTCTGCCAGTAAGAGCGGTTGAGATCAAGTACATCAAATGAGAAGTGTTTTGAAGAGGGCGGGACATGTCAGACACTAGAGAGCATTTGATTGGTCAGAAGATTTAATGAGAAACTGAAGTATGAGGTGACGTGACTAAAACCGTTGATCCATTTAGGCGGAAGTGACAAACTGCAAGCTTTACATGTTTACATCAGTGTTATATTTTCTAAACCTGAATTTTGTCACTGTTTCGGAGAGCACTAGATTATAGATATCTGTAAAGCTAACGTCTATCATTTTAATGGGACCTTTAACTAACACTAGTGCTTTGTCTCCATCAGGAGGCAGTGTAACATCGGCTCACCAGGTTCCTGCCGTGTCTCAGTCGGCCTACTCTCCTTCCTCACCCGACACACCAGATTCACAGTTCTCCACCCCTCCACAGACCCTGCTGAGCAACAGCGGCCCACCTCCATCTCTGATCACCCCACCACACACTCAACCCACAGCAAAGGTACACACACACACAGTATTTCCAAAAATGTTTGGCTGCAATAAAAGTTTTTAAACTATTTAAAGGTCAATATTATTAGCCCCTTTGTGAAAGTGTTTTCGATTGTCTACAGAGCAAAACAATACAATGACTTGCCTAATTAACCGAATTTACCTAGTTAACATAATATCTTATTTGCACTTATACAAAAGAAATTGTACACATAAGGTGTGTGTGTGTCTGTCTGTCTGTCTGTCTGTCTGTCTGTCTGTCTGTCTGTCTGTCTGTCTGTCTGTCGGTCTGTCTACAGCATAGATACAACGCTGCTCTGATGCTGAAATGTCAGTTTTCTGTCACAGGACTAAATGAATTTGTGAATTATCACACTTACATTATTAAAATCTAGTATATTAAAAAATAGTAAATCAAGTAAAAATTCAAGTAGAATAAATCTAAAATAAATAAATGAATATGCTTTTAAACTTATTTTGACATGTAGCATGTATAGTAATTCGTTATTTATATAAAATGAATAGGGTTGTTGCGATACCATTAATTCATGTTATGATACTATGCCAGCTGAAGTGTTGTGATACCAAGTAGTATTGCAATACTGTAATTCATAACTCCAATCCATGAAATAAAGAAAAGTCTCAGAAATACTATATTTTATATGTTATAATAAGCCTACTTGAATTGAATTAATGATTTCCGTATTATTGAAAAAGTATTTGCTTGTCACTTTAAATGTATTAGTTCTTTTTGTTAAATTTGTAGATAACTGACCATCAAAAAAACACATTAAATAAAGATAATAATGATACCAAATGAAATTTGTTACAAAAGAGCATTTTTCTAACCAAATGAGGTTTTATGAAGTGGTCCAAAATTGTTTCAATGTTTCCTGTATCTGTTTTTTTTTTTCAGTCTTATCAGGTAAGAATCTAGATTGTCGCAGTTGTTGTAGCTACTAAATCATATTCAATTCAATTCACCTTTATTTGTATAGCGCTTTTACAATGTAGATATAACATAAAAGGTCATAGTAAATTGGAACAGTGTAGTTCAGTTTGTAGTGTTTAAGTTCAGTTCAGTTGAGCTCAGTTCAGTGTTGTTTAATAATCACTACTGAGACTCCAAACACTGAAGAGCAAATCCAACGATGCGCAGCTCTACAGATCCCGAACCATGCAAGCCAGTGGCGACAGCGGAGAGGGAAAAAAAACTTCTCTAATTGGCGAAAAAAAAACCTTGAGAGAAACCAGACTCAGTTGGGCACGACCATTTTAATTTCTCCGCTGGCCAAACGTCTTGTGCAGAGCTGCAGTCTCAGCGGCGGAGGCTTGACAGGAGCAGAAATTAACTGATTCAGATTCAAACCGAAGCGTCAGAAAACATGCAATAGGCTACCATAAAAGGCGGGAATTCTACAGTTTGCACCCTTAAAGGACTCCACAGACTATTCAAATACAATGGTCTATTGTTGCACAAACGTGTGAGCATTTTATTTACTTTTCCCCATTATGTATTATAGATAGACCGTTTACAAACTACAGTGGCATTGCCAGTATTTTGGAGCCATAGTATCAAGAAACTACCATAGTACCATATCGTGCAACCCTATAATGAAATAACATGTATAATTGACTAAGAATAGTTATTATGCTGTATATTTATGCAAACTGATGTATATTATTTTTGAATAATCTCTGCAGAAAAAGGGTGTGAAGCGTAAAGCCGACACCACCACTCCCACTACACTCGGCTTCCCAGTGACTCCGGGTCCTCGAATGGGAGGCCTGGGCAAAGGCCATGGTTCGGGTGGAGAGATGCCACACTCTCTGTCCTCCATGCCTCTGGACTGCTCTCCCAGCATGGGCGTGAATGAGTCTGTTCACCTTCAGCCTGTACTGGGGGGTCGCCCACTATCTCGACGTCCCATCAAACCCCCACGCAAGGACCTGCCGGACTCCGTGCGGCCGCATCAGCCCTCACGGAGAGGAAAACTGAGCAAACAGCTTCGCTACTGCAGCGGCGTCCTGAAAGAGCTGCTGTCTAAAAAACACGTGGCTTACGCATGGCCCTTCTATAAGCCTGTAGATGCATCAGCCCTGGGTCTTCACGACTACCATGACATCATTAAACACCCCATGGACCTCAGCACTATCAAGGTGACACCTACATTTAAGTTAAGGCTAGACATTATACAGTTTCAGCATTGATATCGTAATATGCTCATCTGCAATAGACATCCCATGTACCTCAGCACTATCAAGGTGACACCTACATTTAAGTTAAGGCTAGACATTATACAGTTTCAGCATTGATATCGTAATATGCTCATCTGCAATAGTCTGACCCACACATTTTTCATGATTCTGCGATCGCTGAATCCAAGGCAGAATAGTCGAACATTTTTGCATAACCCTTGTGTGCTGTTCATGGTGTCTGCAGGGTCTTAAAAAGTCTTAAATCCACTGAAATATTGTGTTGAAGGTCTTAAATAATTTTAAACGGGTCTTAATTTTCCTATGTCCATGTAAAGCTACCCAATTGGGCCAACACCCATCCAGTCACTAAAAATATACTTCGACAAAAGTTTTTATGAAACATGTATTTATTAACTCTATTTACTTATTAATATGGTTTAATTATCTTCCTCACAATAACATTTTTTAATTTTAATATATTTTTTAAGGTTTTAACTTGGCCATTAAAAAATATTTAGCGTTTAGCCTTGTGCAAGTCTGAAATTTCATTCCTTATGGTCTTAAAAAGGTCTTAAAGTCCTAAATTTGACTTGATGAAACCTGTAGAAACGCTGGCTTTTCTGAATGTTTTCATCCACTCTGAGGAAGCCTAATTTGACCTTTTCTGTGTTTCAGCAAATGGATTGATTTTTGGTAACAAATCTTATTTTGACACATATTTTAGGAAATTGCTTTGAAAATTTTACAAACAATACCCTCTGGGCTATATTGACTACCCTTTTGTTATGTTCAGGGCTGTTTTTGCCCTATTAACTTCTATTTTAATGACATTTTTAGATTGCAAAGACATGACAGCATATTATCAGGCATTCTTGATTGTTGGTGGTTTTCCCTGTTGGGAAGAGGTAAAATTTGTATTTTTTTTTACTGTTGATCAATGTTGTTTGCTGTTGTATGTATGCTTCTACAGCATAATTGTGTCTGTGCACAAGTTACGTTTACCATCTAAATCCTGCTGAAGTGATGAAATCCTCCTCTGTCTTGTGTTCCTCAGAGGAAGATGGATGAGCGCGAATACAGAGAAGCTCAGCAGTTCAGCGCTGATGTCAGACTCATGTTCTCCAACTGCTACAAATACAACCCACCAGATCACGACGTGGTGTCAATGGCACGAAAACTGCAGGTGCAAAAAATCAATAGCTTCTTTTGTTTTTGTGGAACTGCACCTATATAGAGATTTTAGCTAATACCAACTGGCTAAAGCACAGGAAATCTGTTATAGATCATATCCAGACTGCAAATTGTTTTAGAGTTTAAACTTTGTTTGATGCAAAGACATTAATAGTTCCAAAAATAGGTTCAATGCAAATTGTAAATCGATATTGTAAATTGACGTTATAGTTGCAGTTGGTATTATTATTATTATTATTATTATTTTCTATTATTATTATTATTATTATTATTATTATTATTATTATTATTATTATTATTATTATTATTATTATCTATTATTATCTATTATTATCTATTATTATTTTCTATTATTATTATTATTATTATTATTTTCTATTATTATTTTCTATTATTATTATTATTATTTTCTATTATTATTTTCTATTATTATTATTATTATTATTATTTTCTATTATTATTTTCTATTATTATTATTATTATCATTTTCTATTATTATTATTATTATTATTATTATTATTTTCTATTATTATTATTGTTGTTATTATTTTCTATTATTATTATTATTATTATTATTATTATTATTTTCTATTATTATTATTGTTATTATTATTATTATTATTATTATTATTATTATTATTATTATTATTTTCTATTATTGTTATTATTTTCTATTATTATTATTATTATTATTGAATTTAATTGAATTATTATGTTTTTTTCTAGTTGTTAAATTTATTTTAGAACTTATTTTATAGATGTAGCTGTTTGTTATATCAACATCATCAAACGCCACATAGACGAATAGTTAAAATTAAAAACTAAATGTAAAGCTAAAATCGGAAATGAATAAATACTTAATAATAGTCTTGTCTAGTGACTACATTTTATAATGTATTTTAAAAAATAATTTATTTATTTTATGTTTTATAATTTTAACTGTTTGTTTGTTATATAAGCAATATCACACGAGTAGCAGTGCAATATGGCTGTATATTTGCACAGGTGGGACACCTGCACCTTAGTGTCCCACCAGTGATGATATACAGCCATATCGCACTGCTACTTGTGTGATATTGAGTTTATACAACAGTTTGATGGCATAATCGTGTATATAAAAAAAGATCAAACACAGGGAGTCTAAAACTCTTTTGTACGAGGAGCTATTTTCTTCCGCCATTCATTCACATCTGCAGCGGACATCAGAACAGCAGAAACCAATACTAATTCACTAACATCACTTTAGAGCTAGTGTTTGAAAGATTCTCTAGCGCAGTGTCTAAAAGAATGACAAAACAGGTGATTTTTACTCACATTTTAAGATTTTAAGGCTGAACGGCATGAAATGCCATCAGTCTACAGAGATATCCCAGTATTTCTCTGTTGCATTTCACAATAATTAACCCAGAAAAAGCCATAGCAAAGCAATCTCTACCAGATTACTATAGTATAAATACAGAACTACAACATACAAAAGAGATAGATGTACTTAAACTGTCACTTACCTGTTTTATAATGATTTGAACAGCTGTTGTTTGGTAAATAAGTAGATAAATAAGTAAATAATAGTCCTGTCTAATGACTACTAATGACAATTCATTCATTCATTGATCTTTTCAGCTTAGTCCCTTTATTAATCTTAGGTTTCCACAGTGGAATGAACCACCAACTTATCCAGCATATGTTTTTCACAGCGGATGCCCTTCCAGCTGCAACCCATCACTGGGAAACACCCATACACTCCCATTCACACACATACACTGGACAATTTAGCTTACCCAATTCACCTATAGCGCATGTCTTTGGACTTGTGGACTCTAATGACATTTCTTTTGATTAAAAACTATAAATGTTGTAACTTAAAGCATAAAATGACGATTGGTGAAAATAACAAAACTTAAGACGCGTAAAACAACAACAAAACGTGTATATACAAGTAATATTCAGTTTTGAAATAATAATAAGTACAATATTTACTTTCATGTGCTTTATTTTATATGTCACTGTTTTGATTTGGGATGTAAATTTGGGAACTGGATTGTTTGGGACGTAAATTGTTACAATTTCCTATGTTTTATTGTGAATTTATTTCCTTCATTTAGACGTTTCTTATTCTCTCTCTCTCTCTCTCTCTCTCTCTCTCTCTCTCTCTCTCTCTCTCTCTCTCTCTCTCTCTCTGTCTCTCTCTCTCCTTCCACAGGATGTGTTTGAGTTCCGTTTCGCGAAGATGCCGGACGAGGTTTCGGAGGAGGAGGATTTGTCCCCGATGCCTATAGGCCGGAACATGGGCATGCTGGGAATGCACCGCTCGTCCTCTTCGTCCTCCTCCTCCTCCTCTTCATCCTCCTCTTCCTCCTCATCAGAGAGTGAGCCGAGCAGCGACAGCGAGCCGAGCAGCGACAGCAGCCCCAGCTCTGACAGTGAGGAGGAGAGAGCTCAACGTTTGGCTCAGCTTCAGGACCAGCTCTGTACTCAGGTAAACTACACACCCTACTTCATTCATGTACATCAACAGCATATAATCAAAGACCCTTAGAGTGAAACAATCTTCTAATAAATCACTTTACACAGTACAATTTTAAAGATGTGTATTTTCACATTAAAACGGAAAGAATTGATGCAAATAATGCTATAAAGTTTGAGAAAAGCCACCACAAACTCTTAATTGATCTACAAATATACAGTACTGTGCAAAAGTCCTAAGCACTATACCATCTTTGTTGGAGCAGGAACAAAAGACTTTTGCACAATATAGAATCAACCAGTCTCTTTATTAAAAATAAACAAACAAATACAGGAAATATGTTAAAAAAATAACAACAACAGCACAACAGTTCCTCTTCAAGCTAAAGTCTGTTTAATGTGGCTTTCCTTGGCACCAAGCACAGCTTGTCCTAATTGTCCAGACATTTTCTGAAATAATGTGCTGTGTAATATCAGTGATGTGCAGTATCATACATCAACTGAAAGTTAATTTATTCACACTGTATAAATCTCAGTTTTAAAAAAGAATTGACACAAAAATGTAGTGTATTTGTGGTAAAGTGTCACATATACCAATTAAACCATCAGTAAAACAACAGATTTAATGTTGGCCTAAAACTTTTGCACAGTACTGTGCAAATATACAGTTAAAGTCAGAATTATTAGCCCCACTAAATTATTCGCCCCCCTGTTTTGTTCCCCCGAGTTTTGTTTAACGGAGAGACCCATTTCTAAACATAATAGTTTTAATAACTCATTTCTAATAACTGATTTATTTTATCTTTGTCATGATGACAGTAAATAATATTTGACTAGATATTTTTCAAGACACTTCTATACAGCTTAAAGTGACATTTAAAGACTTAATTAGGTTAACTAGGCAGGTTAGGGTAATTAGGCAAGTTATTGTATAACGATGGTTTGTTCTGTAGACTATTGAAAAAAAATATAGCTTAAAGGGGCTAATAATATTGACCCTAAAATGTTTTTTTTTTTAAATGTTTAACTGCTTTTATTTTAGCCGAAATAAAACAAATAAAACTTTCTCCAGAAGAAAAAATATTATCAGACATACCGTGAAAATTTCCTTGCTCTGTTGAACAGCATTTGGGAAATATTTAAAAAAGAAAAAAAATGTAAAGGGGGTTAATAATTCTGACTTATAAAATATATATGAGCAATATCACACTAGTAGCAGTGCGATTATGGCTGTGTATCGGCACTGGTGGGTGGCGTGCTTAGTGTCCCACTAGTGCTGAAATACAGCCATATCACACTGCTATGAGTGTGATTTTGCGTTTATATAACAGTTCGACGGCATAATCGTGTGTATAAAAAAAAGAAAATCAAACATGGAGAGTTTAAAAACCCTTTGGCAGCTGACTTCAGAATAGCAAAAACTGTTGCTAATTCACTCCTTAACTCAGGGTTATACAAAGAGTGGTCAACACAAAATGCATACATTCCTGATATGCGAGTCCCATCTCATACTAAATACACTACAGTTACTATGGTTTAAATACAACATACAAAAGAGAGAGATTGGCTTAGAATGTCCCTTACCAGATATGATAAGCTGTAGTTTGTAGTTTTACGCTGAAGTTTTCTCCTCTAAGAACGTATGTGGTCTCTGTCGCCATCTTGTGGCTGAACATCAACCGTCTTTGCTCTGCTCATTATGATAGGCTGCTGGCTGCAGATACGCTGTATCTCTGAAATTATAAATATTTTAAAATAGGCAGTATCCTTATTAATAAACTACATAGTTGCAATCTAAACAACTACGTTCTCGCCTAAAAGAGCCTAAAAAGTACATTATGTTGTCCAACAGCTGCAATATTTGTCAAACTGTAGTGAGTTTATTGATCTGCTGTCACTCTTTGTAGGTGGAGTAATACACAAGGGTGAAGAGGCTGTATGAGTTCTGATATTGCAGAATATCACATGGCTATCAGCCAGTCAGATTCGAGAATCAGACAGAACTGTTGTATAAATTTACTTATAAAATGCCAAAAACCCTGGAAGGACTGATACATGTCTCTGGTGTTTTTGTTCACTGTTCATCCCCATCATTTTATTAACATTGTGAATTCCATTTATTTATTTTAGAATGCTCTCTGAGGTCTACTTGTAATATTAACAAGATATTTGACAAATTATTTAGTCAATAAAATGTACACTTAAAAAAAAAAAACAACAACACACCAAAACCAACAGAAAATATTATCCATTCATTTATTTTCTTTTCGGTTTAGTCCCTTTATTAATCTGGGGTTGTCACAGCGGAATGAACCACCAACTTATCCAGCATATGTTTTATGCAGCGGATGTCCTTCCAGCCACAACCCAACACTGGGAAACACCCATACACTTTCGCACACACTCCCATACACTACAGCGAATTTAGCTTATTCAATTCACCTATAGCGCATGTTTTTGGACTTTTGAGGGAAACCGGAGCACCCGGAGGAAACCCATGCCAACATGGGGAGAACATGCGAACCTCACACAGAAATGCCAACTGACCCAGCAGGGACTCGAACCAGCGGCATTCTTGCTTTGAGGTGATTGTGCTACCCACTGTGCCACCATGCTGCCAACAGAAAATATCTTAAAGCTATGATGTTTAGTTTTAGTTTTTTTTTGAAAAAAATCATGTTTAAAATGTAAACATTGTGCTTCCATAAATATATATTTTTTGCATAAGTCATTTTAATAACATATTTTATTATTAAGTTTTATTTCAAGGTAAGAATTTAAAAATTGAGAATGATTAAAGTAATTGAAAGGATATTAAAAAAATAATGATCCCTGCACGGTGGTGCAGTGGGTACCACAAGCGCCTCACAGCAAGATGTTCGCTGGTCGGAGCCCCGACTGGGTCAGTTGGCATTTCTTTGTGGAGTTTGCATGTTCTCCTTGTGTTGGCATGGGTTTCCTCCGGGTGCTCCGGTTTCCCCTACAAATCCAAAAACACGTGGTACAGGTGAATTGGGTGAGCTAAATTGTCCGTAGTGCATGTATGTGAAGGTGTATGGATGTTTCCCAGTTATAGGTTGCAACTGGAAGGGCATCCGCTGTGTAAAACATATGCTGGATAAGTTGGCAGTTCATTCCGCTGTGGCGACCCCGGATTAATAAAAGTTCTAAGCCGAAAAGAAAATGAATGAATGATAAACCTAAATCATCAGTAAGGTAAGGTGGCAAAAGGATACTCATTTTGTCACTGAATCATTCATTCATTCATTCATTCATTCAAACAATCAATCGATTCCTTCTAATGGTTGATTCATTCATAAAGTACCATCAGTATCCTTTTTTTTTTCTTTCTTTTTTTTTTTTTGTTGCCAAAAAAATAAACAAAACTGACAATTTTGTGCCTTAAATATAATATTATTAACTTATATAATGTTAACATTCGTAAATTATACAACATTTGCAGTCAGGCTCATTGCAAAACAAGCTGTAAACATTTAGCATTAATATTACTAAAATGAAAGTCTCTTTAAAACACACAACATAAACAGACTTATTTCAATAAGTGCAAGCCTTTTGCAGCTTGATATTACGCTGTTTTGTGCTTTCAATTTTAGCTTGTTTGACAGATACTTTTCCAGGGGCACAAAACACAACATTAAAGGCTTTGTGTTATAATTTTATTAATATAATAATAATAATAATAATAATAATAATAATAATAATAATAATAATAATAATAATAATAATAATAATAAATAAATAATAATAATAATAATAATAATAATAATAATAATAATAATAATAATTAAATTTATAATAATAATTAAATAATAATAATAATGATAATTATATAATAATAATAATAATAATAATAATAATAATAATAATGAAATAATAATAATAATAATAATAATAATAATAATAATAAATAAAAATAATAATAATAAATAATAATAATAATAATAATAATAATAATAATAATTAAATAATAATATTTAAATAATAATAATAATAATAATAATAATAATAATAATAATAATAAGAAGAAGAAGAAGAAGAAGAATTTAATAATAATAATAATAATAATAATAATAATAATAATGGTAATAATAATAATCATAATCAAAATCATTTTATACAATAATATATTTTCAGATTATTGTCTAACTCTGCTCAGTGGTTAGCACTGTCGCCTCACAGCAAGAAGGTCACTGGTTCGACTCCCGGCTGGGTCAGTTGGCATTTCTGTGTGGAGTTTGCATGTTCTCCCCATGTTGGCGTGGGTTTCCTCTGGTTGCTCTGGTTTCCCCCAAAGTCCAAACACATTATAGGTGAATTGAATAAACTAAGTTGGCTGTGGTGAATGAGTGTGTATGGATGTTTCCCAGTACTGGGTTGCAGCTGGAAGGGCATCCGCTGTGTAAAACATATGCTGGATAAGTTGGCGGTTCATTCCGCTGTGGTGACCCCTGATGAATAAAGGGACTAAGCCAAAGGAAAATTAATTAATGAATGAATAAATGTCTAACATTGTGGGGACCGATTAGACTGTAACTGTGAGTGAAAACTGATCATGATTCTCTCATTAATAGACATAACAAAATGAACCAAATAATTGACTTGTTAGATGTTCTGACGTTGTATTTGTTAAAGCCTCTTATTTAAAAATTGCTCTTGTAACATGTGTGTTTCAGCTGCGAGCGGTGCATGAGCAGCTGGCAGCCCTCTCATCCGGCCCGATCGTCAAACCCAAGAGGAAACGAGAGAAAAAAAAGGACAAGAAGAAGAAGAAGAAGCCCGAGAAGCGCAGAGGAAGTCGAAGTTTGATGAGTGATGAGCGGGACAAACCTGCCAAACTGTCTAAAAGCAAATCCAGCAGAGCGTCACTCTCATCCTCACAGAGCAAAAAGGGCCCCGCCAAGAAAAGCAGCAAAAAGTGAGTTTTTTTTTTCTTCTTTTAATCTTTCTTGATTCGTATTACAGTGGTGTGATTCCATTACATTGGTGCTGTTGAATACAGTTAAACATAAAAAAATATTCTGAATTTGACAATAAATATGAATAATATGAAAACACAATTTTCATATTGTGTAATACATTAATAATTACAGTGTAATTTTATAAACTATTACGTAATATATAAAATAAGTATTTCTTTAATGAAAAAAATACACACTGGCCACTTTATTAGGTACACCTGTCCAACTGCTTGTTAACGCAAATTTTGAATTAGCCATTTAC